>NW_027598353.1:45000-46851 GCF_964194155.1 Cetorhinus maximus | reverse complement strand
GGAGAGACTGTGGGAGAGAGAGACACACAGAGAGACGGAGACAGAACGAGAGAGAGAGACAGAGAGTGGGGGAGAGAGATGGAGAAAGAGAGAGAGAGACAGAGAGCAAGAGAGAGACAAACAGAGTGATGGAGACAGAGAGAGAGACAGAGCGAGAGCGAGAGACACAGAGACGGAGACAGAGAGAGACATAGAGAGAGACACATACAAAGAGACAGAGAGAGTGAGAGAGAGAGGGACACACACACAGAGAGACAGAGAGAGAGGGAGAGAGAGAGAGACACACACACAGAGAGACAGAGAGAGGGGGAGAGAGAGAGACAGCAATGGAGACAGTCACAGACAAAGAGGGAGGGAGTGACAGAGACAGAGAGATACAGAGAGTGAGAGGGAGGCACACAGAGATAGATGGAGATAGAGGGAGAGAGACTCAGAGAGAAACAGTGACAGAGGGACAGAGAGAGAGAGAGAGACAGAGAGCGAGAGAGAGAGGGAGACAGAGAGAGAGTGAGAGAGACAGACAGAGACAGAGAGCGAGACAGAGACGGAGACAGAGTGAGAGAGAGAGAGAGAGAGAGAGACACAGAGAGATGGAGACAGAGAGAGAGAGAGACAGAGATCGAGAAACAGAGAGACACAGAGACGGAGACAGAGTGAGAGAGAGAGACAGAGAGAGAGATAGAGAGCGAGAGAGAGAAAGACACACAGAGAGACGGAGACAGGGAGATAGAGAGAGGCAAAGAGAGAGAGAGAGACAGTGACAGGGAAAGAACACAGAGAGAGAGATGCAGAAAGAGAGAGAGAGAGAGATGGTGACAGAGGGAGAGAGGCAGACAGAGATGGATGGAGACAGATGGAGAGAGACACAGTGAGAGAGACTGAGAGTGTGAGAGATAGAGAGGGACAGAGAAGCATGCTGAAGGGGCTGAATGGCCTCTCCTCTGCATGTGAGATGGGAGGTATGTCCCAGTGTGACAGTAAATGTCTGCAGTGAATCTAAAACTAGGACACTGCAGTGCACGAGGTCTGGTACTAGATTGGGGACAGCCCATGTGGGATTTACAGTATTCACACTGTCCAATGTACAGGGGACTGACAACGGGGACAGCTTTGGGTGAATGGGCCACTGAGGTGACCCCTCAAACCGGGGTCTGCGTCAGCCCCTCAGGGAAAGTGGTGCTTCTGAAATTCTCTCAACCAGGCGGGTTAAGGCACCAGACTGAGCTCACTAACCGACTCTGCCTCCCGCTCCATAGGCATCCGGAATATATCAAACACCTTTAACATCACAAAACATCCCCAGCTGCTTCACAGCCGCGTAAATCAAACAGAATCGGAGACCCAGTCACATGTGGAGAGTTTAGGGACAGGCGAACAGAGGCTCAGTCAAAGGGGTCAGTTCTAAGGAGAGTCTTAAAGGAGAAGAGAGAGACAGAGAGAGACAGAGAGAGAGAGAGAGACAGAGACAGAGAGACAGAGAGACAGAGAGACAGAGACAGAGACAGAGACAGAGAGACAGAGACAGAGACAGAGAGAGGGGCAGAGGGATTTAGGGAGGGAATTCCAGAGCTCAAGGCCCCCCAGGCAGCTGAAGGCACGGCCATCAATGGTGGGGCGATGGGAATCGGGGGAGGGTCAAGAGCCCGGAATTGGAGGAGCACAGAGATCTCGGAGGGTTGTAGGGGCTGGAGGAGGTTACAGAGATAGGGAGGGTTGTAGGGGCTGGAGGAGGTTACAGAGATAGGGAGGGTTGTAGGGGCTGGAGGAGGTTACAGAGATAGGGAGGGTTGTAGGGGCTGGAGGAGGTTACAGAGATAGGGAGGGTTGTAGGGGCGGGAGGAGGTTACAGAG
>NW_027598353.1:0-40000 GCF_964194155.1 Cetorhinus maximus | reverse complement strand
CTCACAAACACACTCACATTCTCTCACACACACTCACACACACACTCTCACACACTCACATTCTCTCACACACACACTCACACACACTCTCTCACACACTCACAAACACACTCACATACTCACATTCTCTCACACACAATCTCTCACACACTCACAAACACTCATATACACACACATTCTCTCACACACACTCACAAACACACTCACACACACTCACATTCTCTCACACACACTCACAAACACACTCACACACACTCACATTCTCTCACACACACACTCTCTCACACACTCACAAACACACACACTCATTCTCTCACACACACACACACTCTCTCTCACACACTCACAAACACACACTCACATTCTCTCACACACACACACACATTCTCTCTCACACTCACAAACACACACACACACTCACATTCTCTCACACACTCACAAACACTCATATACACTCATTCTCTCTCTCACACACTCACATTCTCTCACACACACACACACACACTCTCTCACACACTCACAAACACTCATATACACTCACATTCTCTCACACACACACTCTCTCACACACTCACAAACACACTCACACACACTCACATTCTCTCTCACACACACACACTCACACACACTCACATTCTCTCTCACACACTCACACACACTCACTCTCTCACACACTCACAAACACTCACATTCTCTCTCTCACACACACACACTCACTCTCTCACGCACTCACACACACTCACATTCTCTCTCACACACTCACACACACTCACTCTCTCACGCACTCACACACACTCACATTCTCTCTCACACACTCACACACACTCTCTCACGCACTCACAAACACTCACATTCTCTCACACATACACACACACTCTCACACACACACACACTCACATTCTCTCTCACACACTCACACACACTCACATTCTCTCACACACACACACACACACTCTCTCACACACTCACAAACACACACACACTCACATTCTCTCACACACACTCACACACACACACTCTCTCACACACTCACAAACACACACAAACACACTCACAAACACACTCACATTCTCTCTCACACACACACACACACTCTCTCACACACTCACAAACACTCATATACACACACATTCTCTCACATACACACACTCTCTCACACACTCACAAACACACTCACACACACTCACATTCTCTCACACACACACACACACACTCTCTCACACACTCAAACACACACTCACATTCTCTCACACACAGACACACACACTCTCACACACTCACAAACACACTCACATTCTCTCACACACACACACACACACACTCTCAAACACACTCACACACACTCATTCTCTCACGCACACTCTCTCACAAACACTCATATACACTCACATTCTCTCACACACACACACTCTCTCACACACTCACAAACACACACACACACTCACATTCTCTCTCACACACTCACACACACTCTCTCACGCACTCACAAACACTCACATTCTCTCACACATACACACACACTCTCACACACTCACAAACACTCATTCTCTCTCACACACACACTCACACACACACACACTCTCTCACACACTCACAAACACACACACACACACACTCACATTCTCTCTCACACACTCACAAACACTCATATACACTCACATTCTCACACACACACACACGCACACTCTCTCACACACTCACAAACACTCATATACACACATTCTCTCACACACACTCACACACACACACTCTCACACACTCACAAACACACTCACACACACTCACATTCTCTCTCACACACACACACTCACACACTCACAAACACTCACATTCTCTCACACACACTCACAAACACTCATACACACTCATACACACTCACAAACACTCACATTCTCTCACACACACTCACACACTCACAAACACTCACACACACTCTCACACACTCTCACACACTCTCACACACTCTCACACACTCACACACACTCACACACACTCACACACACTCACACACACTCTCACACACTCACAAACACACTCACACACACTCACATTCTCTCTCACACACACACACTCACACACTCACAAACACTCACATTCTCTCACACACACTCACAAACACTCATACACACTCATACACACTCACAAACACTCACATTCTCTCACACACACTCACACACTCACAAACACTCACACACACTCTCACACACTCTCACACACTCTCACACACTCTCACACACTCACACACACTCACACACACTCACACACACTCACACACACTCACAAACACTCACAAACACTCACAAACACTCACATTCTCTCACACACACTCACTCTCACACATACACACTCACATTCTCTCTCACACACACACACATTCTTTCACACACACACTCACACAAACACTCACACATACAATCTCACACCCTCACACACACTCTCTTACACTTACACTCTCACACATTCACATACTTTCATAGTCTCACACTCAGACTCACACACACACTCTCACACTCACACACACACTCTCACGCACACATCAAAAACACACTCATACACACACTCTCACACTCACACACTCTTTCACACACACTCTCACTGACACCGTTTGAGTTCTGCCAGGGCCACTCAGCTCCTGACCTCATTACAACTTTGGTTCAAACATGGACAAAAGAGCTGAACTCCCGAGGTGAGGTGAGAGTGACTGTCCTTGACATCAAGGCAGCATTTGACCGAGTGTGGCATCAAGGAGCCCAGGTAAAACTGGAGTCAATGGGAATCAGAGGGAAAACTCTCCGCTGGTTGGAGTCATACCCAGCACAAAGGAAGATGGTTGTAATTGTTGGAGGTCAATCATCTCAGCTCCAGGACATCACTGCAGGAGTTCCTCAGGATAGTGTCCTCAGCCCAACCATCTTCAGCTGCTTCATCAATGACCTTCCTTCCATCATAAGGTCAGAAGTGGGGATGTTCGCTGATGATTGCACAATGTTCAGCACCATTCACGACTCCTCAGATACTGATGTCCAAATGCAGCAAGACCTGGACAATATCCAGGCTTGGGCTGACAAGTGGCAAGTAACATTCGCACCACACAAGTGTCAGGCAATGACCATCTCCAACAAGGGAGAATCTAACCATCGCCCCTTGACATTCAATGGCATCACCATCACTGAATCCCCCACTATCAACATCCTGGGGGTTACCATTGACCAGAAACTGAACTGGACTAGCTATATAAATACTGTGGCTACAAGAGCAGGTCAGAGGCTGGGAATCCTGCAATGAGTAACTCACCTCCTGACTCCCCAAAGCCTGTCCACCATCTACAAGGCACAAGTCAGGAGTGTGATGGAATACTCCCCACTTGCCTGGATGAGTGCAGCTCCAACAACACTCAAGAAACTCAACATCATCCAGGACAAAGCAGCCGCTTGATGGGCACCCCATCCACAAACATTCACTCCCTCCACTACCGACACACAGTGGCAGCAGTGTGTGTACCATCTACAAGATGCTCTGCAGGAACTCACCAAGGCTCCTTCGACAGCACCTTCCAAACCCATGACCACTACTATCCAGAAGGACAAGGGCAGCAGACACATGGGAACACCACCACCTGGAAGTTCCCCTCCAAGCCACTCACCATCCTGACCTGGAAATATATCGGCCGTTCCTTCACTGTCGCTGGGTCAAAATCCTGGAACTCCCTCCCTAACAGCACTGTGGGTGTACCTACACCACAGGGACTGCAGCGGCTCAAGAAGGCAGTTCACCACCACCTTCTCAAGGGCAATTAGGGAAGGGCAATAAATGCTGGCCCAGCCAGCGAAGCCAACATTTCGTGATTGAATAAAACAAAGACTCACACACACACTCACACTCACTCAGACACACACACACACATGTACAGACTTAATCAGACACACACACACACAGACTAACTCAGACACACACACACGCACACACAGACTCATTCAGACATACACACACACAGACTCAGACACACACACGCACTCACACAGACTCATTCAGACACACACACACAGACTCACTCAGACACACACACACACACACGCACACACACAGACTCACTCAGACACACACACACGCACTCACACAGACTCATTCAGACACACACACAGACTCACTCAGACACACACAGACGCACTCACACAGACTCATTCAGACACACACACACAGACTCACTCAGACACACACACAAATACACACACACACACACCATTGAAAGGGAGCAGGTACTGAGAAACAGGAAGTGGGAACTCAGTCAGCAAAGTGACAATACAGCACATAAGGTCATCAGAAACAGAAGCAGCAGGAGGCCAATCTGCCCCCCATTCTGCTCTGCTATTCAATAAGATCATGGCTGACCTGGTTACAGTCTCAGCTCCACTTTCCTGTCTGGGAACCTGTAACCATTGTCTCCCTCATCGATCAAACATGCGTCTAACTCAGCCTTGAATATATTCAGTGACCCAGCCTCCATTACTCTCAGGGTGAAAGAATTCCACAGACTAATGACCCTCTGAGAGAAGAAATTCCTCCTTATCTCCGTCTTCAATGGGACACCCCTTACTCTGAGATTATGCCCTCTGGTCCTAGTCTCTCCCAAGAGGGGAAACAGCCTCTCCGCACCCACCCTGTCCAGGCCCCTCAGAATCTGATATGTTTCAATAAGGTCGCCTCTCATTCTTCTAAACTCCAATGGACACAGGCCCAACCTGCTCAACCTTACCTCATCAGACAAACCCCCTTCATCCAGGAATCAGCCCAGTGAACCTTCTCTGTCTCCAATGCGAGTCTATCCCTCCCTAAGTAAGGAGACCAGAACTGTCCACAGTGCTCCAGGTCTGGTCTCACCAACACCCTGTACAGTTGTAGCAAGACTTCACTACTTTTATATGAACCTACAATCATATGAGTTAGGAGCAGGAGGAAGCCATTCGGCCCCTCAAGCCTGCTCCACCATTCAATAAGATCATGGCTGATCTGACTGTAGCTTTGGTTTCACATCCCGACTCTTATATTCCATCCCCCCGGCAATAAAGGCCAACATTCCACTTGCCTTCCTGATCACTTGCTGTTCCGACATGCTAACCTTTCCTGATTCACGTACCAGGACACCCAGATCATTCTGTCCCTCAGAGTCCTGCAATCCCTCTCCTCATTTAAATAACATGCTGCTTTTGTATTCTTCCTGGCGATACACTCAGTAGCAAAATTACCGAGTAAAGCTCCCTCTACACTGTCCCCATCAAACACTCCCAGGACAGGTACAGCACAGGGTTAGATACAGAGTAAAGCTCCCTCTACACTGTCCCCATCAAACACTCCCAGGACAGGTACAGCACGGGGTTAGATACAGAGTAAAGCTCCCTCTACACCGTACCCATCAAGCACTCCCAGGACAGGTACAGCACGGGGTTAGATACAGAGTAAAGCT
Source organism: Cetorhinus maximus (assembly GCF_964194155.1). Classification (NCBI taxonomy): domain Eukaryota; kingdom Metazoa; phylum Chordata; class Chondrichthyes; order Lamniformes; family Cetorhinidae; genus Cetorhinus; species Cetorhinus maximus. The sequence continues at coordinate 34,539 of NW_027598353.1, read as the reverse complement.
CCCTCTACACTGTCCCCATCAAACACCCCCAGGACAGGTACAGCACGGGGTTAGATACAGAGTAAAGCTCCCTCTACACTGTCCCCATCAAACACTCCCAGGACAGGTACAGCACGGGGTTAGATACAGAGTAAAGCTCCCTCTACACTGTCCCCACCAAACACTCCCAGGACAGGTACAGCACGGGGTTAGACACAGAGTAAAGCTCCCTCTACACTGTCCCCATCAAACACTCCCAGGACAGGTACAGCACGGGGTTAGATACAGAGTAAAGCTCCCTCTACACTGTCCCCATCAAACACTCCCAGGACAGGTACAGCATGGGGTTAGATACAGAGTAAAGCTCTCTCGACACTTCTGATGAACTTACCACAGACAGTGATCCTTCATCCTTGTTGAAGATATCCAAAAGGGACTTCCTCCAGATCGAACTTTTCTCCATCACCATTTGCCAATCGCACACACGGGGAGCCACTATAAGATAGTAAAATCTGTTACTCGCCGGAGAACTAAGCGGCTTTCTCTGGTTCCCTAACGTACCCCTTTGACCCTCCGCCCACCATACTCGCACTGCCCAAGGCCTCGTCTTCTGAGTGAGGCATTGAAATACATTAAACATATTAAGCTGAGGTCCCAACCGCCCTGAATACTGAGGGAGCGTCGCACTGTCGGAGGGTCAGTACTGAGGGAGTGCCGCACTGTCAGAGGGTCAGTACTGAGGGAGTGCCGCACTGTGGGAGGGTCAGTACTGAGGGAGTGCTGCACTATCAGAGGGTCAGTACTGAGGGAGTGCTGCACTGTCGGAGGGTCAGTACTGAGGGAGTGCCGCACTGTCGGAGGGTCAGTACTGAGGGAGTGCCGCACTGTCGGAGGGTCAGTACTGAGGGAGTGCTGCACTGTCGGAGGGTCAGTACTGAGGGAGTGCTGCACTGTCGGAGGGTCAGTACTGAGGGAGTGCTGCACTGTCGGAGGGTCAGTACTGAGGGAGTGCTGCACCGTCTTTCAGATCAGACATTAAATCGAGGCCCCCGTCTGCCCTCTCGGGCGGGTGTGAAAGATCCCACGGCCACTATTTGGAAGAAGAGCAGGGGGGTAGTTTTCTCCCCCGTGTCCTGGGGCCGATATTTATCCCTCAACCAACATCACTAAAAAACAGATGATCTGGGTCATTATCACATTGCTGTTGGTGGGATCGTGCTGTGCGCAAATCCATTCCCCTATTACAACACTTCGAAAAGTTCCTTCATTGTCGAGAAAATGTTTTTGGACGTCCTGAGGAGGTGACAGGCGCTGGAGAAATGCAGTTTTATCTGAAGCAGCAGAGGCCAGCGAGGGAGTTTCCCAGAGGCACTGAGGGCCAGGGGACAGGGCAGCAGTGAGGGATGGAGGGGACAGGGCAGCAGTGAGGGACGGAGGGGACAGGGCAGCAGTGAGGGACTGAGGGGAGAAGCAGCAGTGAGGGACGGAGGGGACAGGGCAGCAGTGAGGGACGGAGGGGACAGGGCAGCAGTGAAGGACGGAAGGGACAGGGCAGCAGTGAGGGACGGAGGGGACAGGGCAGCAGTGAGGGACGGAAGGGAGAATCAGCAGTGAGGGACGGAGGGAACAGGGCAGCAGTGAGGGACGGAGGGGACAGGGCAGCAGTGAGGGACGGAGGGGAGAAGCAGCAGTGAGGGACGGAGGGGACAGGGCAGCAGTGAGGGACGGAGGGGACAGGGCAGCAGTGAGGGACGGAGGGGACAGGGCAGCAGTGAGGGACGGAGGGGAGAAGCAGCAGTGAGGGACGGAGGGGACAGGGCAGCAGTGAAGGATGGAAGGGACAGGGCAGCAGTGAGGGACGGAGGGGACAGGGCAGCAGTGAGGGACGGAGGGGAGAAGCAGCAGTGAGGGACAGAGGGGACAGGGCAGCAGTGAGGGACGGAGGGGACAGGGCAGCAGTGAGGGACGGCGGGGACAGGGCAGCAGTGAGGGACGGAGGGGAGAAGCAGCAGTGAGGGACGGAGGGGAGAAGCAGCAGTGAGGGACGGAGGGGTGAAGCAGCAGTGAGGGACGGAAGGGACAGGGCAGCAGTGAGGGACGGAGGGGAGAAGCAGCAGTGAGGGACGGAGGGGACAGGGCAGCAGTGAGGGACGGAGGGGAGAAGCAGCAGTGAGGGATGGAGGGGACAGGGCAGCAGTGAGGGACGGAGGGGAGAGGGCAGCAGTGAGGGACGGAGGGGAGAAGCAGCAGTGAGGGACGGAAGGGACAGGGCAGCAGTGAGGGACGGAGGGGAGAAGCAGCAGTGAGGGACGGAGGGGAGAAGCAGCAGTGAGGGACGGAAGGGACAGGGCAGCAGTGAGGGACGGAAGGGAGAAGCAGCAGTGAGGGACGGAGGGGACAGGGCAGCAGTGAGGGACGGAGGGGAGAAGCAGCAGTGAGGGACGGAGGGGAGAAGCAGCAGTGAGGGACGGATGGGACAGGGCAGCAGTGAGGGACGGAGGGGACAGGGCAGCAGTGAGGGACGGAAGGGACAGGGCAGCAGTGAGGGACGGAAGGGACAGGGCAGCAGTGAGGGACGGAGGGGAGAAGCAGCAGTGAGGGATGGAGGGGACAGGGCAGCAGTGAGGGACGGAGGGGAGAAGCAGCAGTGAGGGACGGAAGGGACAGGGCAGCAGTGAGGGACGGAAGGGAGAAGCAGCAGTGAGGGACGGAGGGGACAGGGCAGCAGTGAGGGACGGAGGGAACAGGGCAGCAGTGAGGGATGGAGGGGACAGGGCAGCAGTGAGGGACGGAGGGGACAGGGCAGCAGTGAGGGACGGATGGGACAGGGCAGCAGTGAGGGACGGAGGGGACAGGGCAGCAGTGAGGGACGGAAGGGACAGGGCAGCAGTGAGGGACGGAAGGGACAGGGCAGCAGTGAGGGACGGAGGGGAGAAGCAGCAGTGAGGGATGGAGGGGACAGGGCAGCAGTGAGGGATGGAGGGGACAGGGCAGCAGTGAGGGACGGAGGGGACAGGGCAGCAGTGAGGGATGGAGGGGACAGGGCAGCAGTGAGGGACGGAGGGGACAGGGCAGCAGTGAGGGATGGAGGGGACAGGGCAGCAGTGAGGGACGGAGGGGAGAAGCAGCAGTGAGGGACGGAGGGGACAGGGCAGCAGTGAGGGATGGAGGGGACAGGGCAGCAGTGAGGGACGGAGGGGACAGGAGAGGGACGGAGGGGAGCAAAGCCAGGGGTCAATGTCTGAGAAAGGACAGGCAGAGTGGAACTAAGGTGAGGTTTTATAAGGTGATTATGTTTTAAACTGTTCCTTGTAATTGAAGGTAAAATGGAGTTCGGGGTACAGGATTGTAACTTCCTCATCGTTTAGCCTGGTGATAAGCCCACGTGATCTGGTTGCCATGGGGACAGGGGTGCAAATCCAGCCCGATTGAAGGCAAGATGCCCATTTTCAAACAACTGGAAGCAAAGGGAAAGGCAGCCGGCCTCAATGCTGCCAGGCTTAGTCACACAGACCCTGGACAGAGAGAGAGAAGGGGGTGGGGAGAGAGAGATAGAGAGAGGGAGAGAGGGGGAAGAGAGAGAAGGTGGGAGGGAAACAGAGGGGTGGAGAAAGAGAGAGAGAGAGCGGGGAGAGAGAGAACGATAGAGATGCGGTGGGGAGGAGTGTCGAAACAGAGAGTTGGGGGGGAGAGAGAGGGAGGGGGGAGAGAGAGTGAGAGAAATGAAGCCAGAGAGAGAGTGCGGAGAGAGGGAGAAGGGGAGAGAGAGTTTTACCAGCATTTTCTGTTTTTATTCCAGATTTCCAGCACTTTGGCTTTTATTTTAGGCAAAGGATGTTGTCCTTTATAACTTTTCCTTGTTCCTCTGTCTGAGTTGCTCTCAGTACAGCTCAGAGAGGAAGTCATTTTGAGCTTCCGTCTTCATAGAAACCAACAGAGTCAAACCAGGACTGAACCACAAGATCCACTCTCACTTTAGACAGCACTGACCCTCCAACAGTGCGGCACTCCCTCAGCACTAACCCTCCAACAGTGCGGCTCTCCTCAGCACTGACCCTCCAACAGTGCAGCACTCCCTCAGCACTAACCCTCCAACAGTGCGGCTCTCCTCAGCACTGACCCTCCGACAGTGCATCACTCCCTCAGTACTGACCCTCCGACAGTGTGGCACTCCCTCAGTACTGACCCTCCGACAGTGCATCACTCCCTCAGTACTGACCCTCCGACAGCGCGGCACTCCCTCAGTACTGACCGTCCGACAGTGCATCACTCCCTCAGTACTGACCCTCCGACAGTGCGGCACTCCCTCAGCACTGACCCTCCGACAGTGCGGCTCTCCTCAGCACTGACCCTCCGACAGTGCAGCACTCCCTCAGCACTGACCCTCCGACAGTGCAGCACTCCCTCAGTATTGACCCTCCGACAGTGCAGCACTCCCTCAGTACTGACGCTCCGACAGTGCATCACTCCCTCAGTACTGACCCTCCGACAGTGCGGCACTCCCTCAGCACTGACCCTCCGACAGTGCGGCTCTCCTCAGCACTGACCCTCCGACAGTGCAGCACTCCCTCAGCACTGACCCTCCGACAGTGCAGCACTCCCTCAGTATTGACCCTCCGACAGTGCAGCACTCCCTCAGTACTGACGCTCCGACAGTGCAGCACTCCCTCAGCACTGACCCTCCGACAGTGCAGCACTCCCTCAGTACTGATGCTCCGACAGTGCAGCACTCCCTCAGTACTGACCCTCCGACAGTGCGGCACTCCCTCAGTACTGACCCTCCGACAGTGCAGCGCTCCATCAGCACTGACCCTCCGACAGTGCAGCACTCCCTCAGTACTGATGCTCCGACAGTGCAGCACTCCCTCAGTACTGACCCTCCGACAGTGCAGCACACCCTCAGTACTGACCCTCCGACAGTGCGGCACTCCCTCAGAACTCTATGTGTGGGTCTCAGTCCCATCGCTGTGTGAACACAATGACACAAGAAATAGGAGCAGGAGTAGACCATTCGGCCCATCGAGCATGCCCCACCATTCAATATGATCATGGCTGATCTTGGGCTTCAACTCCATTTACCCGCCCGCTCCCCATATCCCTTAGTTCCACAAGACACCAAAAATCTGTCTATCCCAGCCTTAAATGTATTCAGCGATGGAGCATCCACAACCCTCTGGGGTAGAGAATTCCAAAGCTTCACAACCCTTTGTATGAAGAAATTTCTCCTCATCTCAGCCCTAAGTGATCAGCTCCTTATCCTGAGACTGTGCCCCCGTGTTTTAGACTGCCCGACCAGTGGAAACAATCTCTCAGCGTCCACCCCATCAAAGCCCCTCAGAATCTTGGATTTTTCAATGAGATCATCTCTCATTCTTCTAAACTCCAGAATGTATAAGCCCAGTTTACTCAGCCTCTCATCATAGGACAGCCCCCTCATCCCGGGGACCAAGCTAGTGATCCTTCGCTGTACCACCTCCAATGTAAGTCTATCCTTCCTTAAATGTGGAGACCAAAACTGCACACAGTATTCCAGATGTGGTCTCACCAAAACCCGGTACAACTGCAGCAAGATTTCTTTATTCTTGTACTCCAATCCCCTGCAGTAAAGGCCAACTTGCTATTTTCCTTCCTAACTGCTTGCTGTATCTGCATGCTAACTTTCTGCACTCCTTCTACAGACACACCCAAGTCCCTCTGAACCTCAACGTTCACACGGTTCTCACCTTTTAAAAAAAACATTCTACTTTTCTATTCTTATGACCAAAGTGAGAAACTTCACACTTCCCCACATCATACTCCATCTGCCATCTTGCTGCCCACTCACCTAACCTGTCTATATCTCTCTGCAGTCTCTCTGTGTCCTCCCCACAGCTTACCTTCCCACCCAGCTTGCTATCATCAGCAAACTCAGATATATTACTCTCTGTCTCTTCATCTAGCTCATTAATATAGACTGTAAATAGCTGAGGCTCCAGCACTGATCCTTGCGGCACTCCACTATTCACTGCCTGCCAATCTGAAAATGCCCCATTTCTCCCTACTCTCTGTTTCCTGTCGGTTAATCGGTTCTCTATCCATGCTAATATATTACCCCCAACTCCACGAGCTCTCATTTTGCCTATTAACTTTTTGCGTGGCACCTTATCGAATGCCTTTTGGAAATCCAGGTATACTACATCTGCATTCCCCTTTATCTACCCTCCTCATTAGATCCCCAAAAAGCCCTTAATAAATTTGTCAAACTAGATTTCCCTTTCATAAAACCATGTTGACTTGTTCTAATCACACTCTGCTTGTTGAAGTTCACTGTCAAGACTTCCTTAATAATAGATTCCAGCATTTTTCCAATGACCAATGCTAGGCTAACTGGCCTGGACTTCCCTGTTTTTTCTCCTCCCTTCTGGAAAAGGGGTGTAACGTTTGCCAGCTTCCAATCTGATGGGACAGTTCCCGAATCGAGGGAATTTTGGAAAATCATAGCCAGCGCATCCACTATCTCTGCAGCCATCTCTTTTAGTACCCGAGGGTGTAGGTCATCAGGTCCTGAGAATTTGTCGGATTTTAGTCCCTAAAGTTTCACCAATACTTCTTCCCTGCTGATATTAATCACCTTCTTCTCCTCCCTCTTTTTAGCCCCTGGGTTACCGCCTATTTCTGGTATGAAACTTGTGTCTTCGATTGTGAAGACAGAAGCAAAATATTGGTTCAAAGCCTCCACCATTTCCTCATTCCCCGCGGTAATTTCTCCTCACTCTGATTCTGAGGGGCCAACGTTCACTTTAGCTACTCTCCTCCTTTTTAAATGCTCATAAACGCTCTCACAATCTGTTTTCATATCCTTGGCTACGTGACTCACATTCTATTTTTCTCCTTTATCAACATTTCAATGGCCCTCAGCTGGTTTCTGCAACGCGCCCAATTCTCAGACTTGCTACTATCCTTTACAATATCGTACGCCTCGTCTTTTAATCTAACACTATCCTTCACTTCCTGTATGAGCCATGGATGGGGCTTTCTGGCTGAGATGTTTCTTTAAATATTTCCCACTGCTCATTTCCCTCCTTATCTTTCAGTCTACTTATCCAGCTGACATTAGCCCACTCTCCCCCTCATGCCTACGTTACTAGCTTTGTTTAAGTGCGGCACAACTGCTCCGTGTGGGGTATTCAGACCTACCACCCCCTGCTCTGTTTGGGGGGGGTGCTCTGTCCCAACCTCGGGCGCTGGGGTGGACGGAGTCCCCCACTGAGCCCCGCACTCCCCCCCACCCCCCACCCCCCCGGCCACCTCGCTCTCCCAGGGAGCTGGTTGAGACTCATCGCGCAGCAGGGGCAGAGCATGAGGGCCTGACTGACAAAGCTGTCATTGTGAAACCGAGAACCAGAAACAGGAACAATCCAGGGGAGGCTCAGAGGCCTCGTTGGCACGCGACCTGGCAAAGCTCCCTGAGAAAGTGAAATCACTCCGGCTCCACGCCCATCCGCTCTTAGAGCCTGACTGAGTTTAACGGAGGGGAGTTGTCGACAAACAGCGCAGCCCCTCGTGCAATGGCAGGGAGGGCATTCCCTCAACCAGGGGGAACGGCAAGGGTTGGGCAATAAGGATCCGATTTGAACAGGTCGGCTCAAGCTCGGCAATCTGAGACCCAGCGCCTCAGTAACAGGGGCAGGTGAAGGCCATTCAGCCCCACGCGCATGCTGCCCCATTCAGGACCGCCTCAGCTCCGCTTTCCCTCCCTAACCCCCGTCGCGCCCAAAAAACCACATCGATCTCAATCTTGAGTGCGCTCAGTGGACGGAGCATCCCTGGGGTCGGGAACTCCAAGGTTCACCCCAGCGAAGACGTTTCTCCTTGTCTCGGTCCAATATGGCCGAGCCCTCATCCTGAGACTGCAATGGCGCCCGGTGGCTCTATGGCGCTGGAGTGTCACCTCGGCAAGTGAGTGAGTGAGGGGGGAGCCACAGGAGTGGACCTCCTTCATCTCGAGCTGCGAGATTGAAATCGGGCGTGTGCACTAACCCGAACCCCATGGGTAAGAGTTTGGCGGGGGTGTGCCGATTGAACAGAGGCAGCGCTTGGATAGGGCGCAGAGGGAGCGCACATCGCTCGCAGTCCACGCTGCGCGCAGTCAGCACACATCTCACTTCACGTGCCCTTGCTTTGCGTGCGTATCACTCCAATCTGGTGGGGAAAAGAGTGGGCGGGCGGAGTCTGGCAGCCCTGCCTGTAGGCCGCACTCAGGGAGCACATGCAGCCCACAGGCCGCAGACTGACCACCGCCGTTCCGGACTGTCCAGCCAGATCGGGAGTCGGGGGGTGGGGGTGGCGCAAACAGCCTCTCAGCATCGAGCCTGCCACATGCCCTGAGACCTTTTCTATACGTTTCGGTCAGATCACCTCTCGCTCTTCTAAGCTCCAGGGCCGATCACCCCATCCCACTCCGTGAAATGGATGTGAGGATCCCGAGGGAAAGTTCAGGGCCTGTACAAGCAGGGGACGAAAGCTGCAGAGGTGAGAAAGGTGCAGTTCGGCAACGCAACACTTGGGAGTGGAGGAGGAGCGGTTCAGGAGAGATCAGACCAGTTTGGTGCATGTTTCATACTCTGAGCTCCTATGTAGCGTCAAGTGCGGCGGGCGTGTAGAATTCCTGCCTCCAAATAAAAATGTCTGGGGTGTGTGCCCCGTCTGTCCAGGCTGACACCCCCAGTCTTAATACTGAGGGAGTATTGCAGGGTCAGTACTGAGGGAGTGCAGCACTGTCGGAGGGTCAGTACTAAGGGAATGCTGCACTGTGGGAGGGTCAGTACTGAGGGAGTGCCGCACTGTCGGCGGGTCAGTACTGAGGGAGTGCCGCACTGTCGGAGGGTCAGTACTGAGGGAGTGCCGCACTGGCGGAGGGTCAGTACTGAGGGAGTGCCGCACTGTCGGGGGGTCAGTCCTGAGGGAATGCTGCACTGTCGCAGGGTCAGTACTGAGGGAATGCTGCACTGTCGCAGGGTCAGTACTGAGGGAATGCTGTACTGTCGGAGGGTCAGTACTGAGGAATGCTAAATAAAAACAGAAATACCTGGAAAAACTCAGCAGGTCTGGCAGCATCGGCGGAGAAGAGCAAAGTTGACATTTCGAGTCCTCATGACCCTTCAACAGAACTAAGTAAAAATAGGGAAGAGGGTGAAATATAAGGTGGTTTTGGGGGGGGAGGGGGGGTGGTTGTTGGGACAAGCAAGCAGTAATAGGAGGAGATAACTAAAAGATGTCACAGACAAAAGAACCAAGAGGAGTTGAAGGTGGTGATATTATCTAAAGGAATGTGCTAATTAAGAGTGGAGAGCAGGACAGGCAAGGTACAGATAGCTCTAGTGGGGGTGGGGGGAAATAAACAATGGGTGGAATACATTTAAAAATAATGGAAATAGGTGGGAAAAGAAAAATCTATATAAATTATTGGAAAAAACAAAAAGGAGGGGGAAGAAACGGAAAGGGGGTGGGGATGGAGGAGGGAGTTCAAGATCTAAAGTTGTTGAACTCAATATTCAGTCCGGAAGGCTGTAAAGTGCCTAGTCGGAAGATGAGGTGCTGTTCCTCCAGTTTGCGTTGAGCTTCACTGGAACATTGCAGCAAGCCAAGGACGGACATGTGGGCAAGAGAGCAGAGTGGAGTGTTAAAATGGCAAGCGACAGGGAGGTCTGGGTCATGCTTGCAGACAGACCGAAGGTGTTCCGCAAAGCGGTCACCCAGTCTGCGTTTGGTCTCTCCAATGTAGAGGAAAACGCATTGGGAGCAACGAATGTAGTAGACTAAGTTGGGGGAAGTGCAAGTGAAATGCTGCTTCACTTGATAGGAGTGTTTGGGCCCTTGGACGGTGAGCAGGGGGGAAGTGAAGGGGTGTGACCGCTTTGCAGAACACCTTCGGTCTGACCGCAAGCATGACCCAGACCTCCCTGTCGCTTGCCATTTTAACACTCCACTCTGTTCTCTTGCCCACATGTCCGTCCTTGGCCTGCTGCAATGTTCCAGTGAAGCTCAACGCAAACTGGAGGAACAGCACCTCATCTTCCGACTAGGCACTTTACAGCCTTCCGGACTGAATATTGAGTTCAACAACTTGAGATCTTGAACTCTCTCCTCCATCCCCACCCCCTTTCCGATTCTTCCCCCTCCTTTTTGTTTTTCCCAATAATTTATATAGATTTTTCTTTTCCCACCTATTTCCATTATTTTTAAATGTATTCCACCCATGGTTTATTTCACCCCACCCCGACTAGGGCTATCTGTACCTTGCTCGTCCTGCTCTCCACTCTTAATTAGCACATTCCTTTAGATAATATCACCACCTTCAACACCTCTTGGTTCTTTTGTCTGTGACATCTTTTGGTTATTTCCTCCTATCACTGCTTGCTTGTCCCAACAACGCCCACCCCGCTTAAACCAGCTTATATTTCACCCCCTTCCCTATTTTTACTTAGTTCTGTTGAAGGGTCATGAGGACTTGAAACGTCAACTTTGCTCTTCTCCGCCGATGCTGCCAGACCCGCTGAGTTTTTCCAGGTATTTCTGTTTCTGTTTTGGATTTCCAGCATCCGCAGTTTTTTGTTTTTATCTCTGAGGGAATGCCGCACTGTTGGAGGGTCAGTACTGAGGGAGTGCTGCACTGTCGGAGGGTCAGTACTGTGGGAGTGCTGCACTGTCGGAGGGTCAGTAGTGAGGGAGTGCCGCACTGTCGGAGGGTCAGTACTGAGGGAGAGCCGCACTGTCGGAGGGTCAGTACTGAGGGAGTGCCGCACTGTCGGAGGATCAGTACTGAGGGAGTGCCGCACTGTCGGAGGGTCAGTACTGAGGGAGTGCTGCACTGTCGGAGGGTCAGTACTGAGGGAGTGCTGCACTGTCTTTCAGGATGAGACATTAAACCGAGGCCCCGTCTGCCCTCTTGGGCGGGTGTGAAAGATCCCACAGCCACTATCTGGAAGAAGAGCAGGGTGGGGGGAGAGTTCTCCCCGGTGTCCTGGGGCTAACATTTACCCTTCAATGAACATCACTGAAAAACACAGATGATCTGGCTCATGATCACATTGATGTTTGCGGGATCTTGCTGTGCGCAAGTTGGCTGCTGCATTTCCTACATTGCAACAGGAAGCACACTTCAGAAAAAAGTCCTTTGTTGACGGTGAAACGCTTTGGTAAGTCCTGAGGTGGGTGGGGTAGGGTGGGGGGGTGCGGGACAATGCGCTGGAGAAACAGGAATCCTTTCCCTCCTGTTGACACATGGCGTTCAGGGCTGCAGGGTTGGAGTTATCCCTGGGCTCTTTCACACCGGGCAGCCTGAAGCTCTGCTCCTCTGGCATCAAAAGCTAATCTCTGATGATTTGAAGCTCTGAGCACAGCGGCCAGCAGGAAACCTCAGCCTCAGCAGGAAGTGATGCTCCTTTTAATAGTCCCAGCCGCAAAATGAGACCTCATCCTCCAAGTCTGGTGAAACAACGAAGAGGAGAGTGATAAGACTTCAAAATGACAGACCGAAAACAGAAAAAGCCGGAGAAAAAAACCTCAGCAGGTCTGGCAGCACCTGCGGAGGGAGAAACAGAGTCAACGTTTCAAGTCCACGTGCTCTGAGAGAGTCACGCGGACTCGAAATGTTAATCGTGTTTCTCCCTCCGCAGAGGCTGCCAGACCTGCTGAGTTTTTACAGCATTTTCTGTTTTTATTTCAGATTTCCAGCATCCGTGGTATTTTGCTTTTCGGCGACAGGTTGGTGGGATGGGCATACACGGGGCAGACGAAATTTAATGCAGGGGGGTGTGAAGTGATCCATTTTGGTAGGAAGAACGTGGAGAGACAATCGAAAACAAAGGGTACAATTCGAAAGTGGGTACAGGAGCAGAGAGGCCTAGAGGTTTGTGTGCATACATCATTGAAGGTGGCAGGACAGGTGGAGAGAGCGGTTAATGAAGTATACGGTATCCTGGGCTTTATTAATAGGGGCGTAGAGCACAAGAGCAAAGGAGGTTATGAAAAGCCTGTGTAAAACACTGGGTCAGCACCAATTGGAGTATTATGTCCAGTTCTGGACTCTGCACTTTAGGAAGGATGTGAAGGCTTTGGAGAGGATGCAGAAAAGATTCACGAGAACGGTCCAGGGATGAGGGACTTCAGTTACAAAACGTTGCTTGGTACGTACGTGATATATTTAAACCCGCGGCAGCGTGTGAGAATTTTCTTACACACATTCATGGGCTCCATCCTGTGCTCAAATTCACCTTCGAAATGGGGGCAGTCAAACGGACTCCCCGCTCCCTCGACGTACCGGTTGAGAAATCTGCCAGGGGTTCTCTACCACCGTCTACCGCAAACCTCCCTTCACTGGGCAACACACACGCGCTGGGATTCTTACAGTGCCACACGCTGTAAGATTGGCCCGAGCGGCAACCTCATAAATAAGGCCCCAGCCATTTGCTCACCATTGCAAGCTCGATGCTGAAATAGGGGCACATCCAAGGAATCCTGCAGGATAATGGCTGCCCCCTCACACCCCCTGATCAGATCGTGGCTCAGTGTGTATCGTGCAAACTCATCAACGGGCCCAAGGCTATCACTTTCATTCCTGAAAAGTGCTCGGTCTAACCTCAGGTTACCCTGGAAGGGTGAGGTGTCTCCAACGTTTCAGCAACAGGTGAAGCTAGCTAGTTTCACGCTGCTACTACACAGCAACAACTCGAGGGGTATTCGACACATAGAGGATGCTGCTGTCAAGCCAAACAGACGTTCTGCCTGTCACACACACGAGTCACGTGGGATATGAATTTCAGTGCCTGTGCGATACTGTGTATGTAGGCTCTACGTCCCACTGTGACTAGTGGGTCGCATCAAACAGCATGTCCCTTCCGCTGTTGACAAGAGGCAGAGTACTGACTGTACTCAACAAAGCTGTGGTTGCAAAACTCAGAAAACAGTGTACAGCATTAAATGGGATTCCATGATTGGGCAGCACTGCACTGAACAACCCCGGGCATGCTAAGAATAGCACCAATAACCAATTTAAGATTACCAGTGGGGGCTCACAGTGTAGTTCACTTATATATGCTAGAAGCTCACATGTATTCATAAGCACAGCCCAGTCTCTGCAAACAAAATGGACGTGTCCAGTCATTGCACCTTTTTCAACGAAACAAAAGCTTGTTCCCTGGTGCGTTCCCCATGGCAACAGCTCCACCAATCAGAGTCTACCTGCCAACCAATCAGCACCCTTCTCTCATGCAGTATAAATTGAGGCTCCTTTTGAGATTTGGTATCCTTGCGATTCTGTCCTGATGAGTTCCGGGTGAAAAGCTTTGATAGCATGTCTCTTTGGTCCAGCAAGACTCACGTTCGGTCCCGTGGACAGATTGGAGAAGCTGGGGCTGTTCTCCTCGGAGAAGAGAAGCTCGAGAGGAGATTTGATCGAGACGTTCAAAATCGTGAGGCGTCCGGGGCAGAGTCGATCGGGAGAAACTCTCCCCATTGGGGGGAAGGATCGAGAACCAGAGGGACACGGATTTAAGGCAATTGGTAAAAGAAGCAAAGGCGACACGAGGACAAACCCTTTCACGCAGCGAGTGGTTAGGATCCGGAATGCACTGCCTGAGGGTGTGGTGGGGGGAGGGGGGCAGATTCAATCGAGGATTTGGAAAGGGGACTGGATCGTTATCGGAGGAGAAAATAATTTGCAGAGCAGAAAGGGCTGGGGAGCGGGGTGGCTGAGTACCTTGTGCAGAAAGCTGACTCAGAGGTGGTGGGCCAAATGGCCTCTTTCTGTGCTATTCTATGATTTATCAATCTTACGATGGAGGACATCTTACACTTAAATGTCCCAAAGAGTCTGAGGGGTGACCTGCCAGAGGTCTTTAAAATCATGAAAGGGCTCAATAGCGTTATCATAGAGAAGAGGTTTCCACATGTGGGGAGGGGGTGGGATTGGCGGGGAAGGAGACCAGGGCTAGGGACCTTCAATATAAGGTCGTCACTACTAAATCCAATGGAGAAACTTCTTTACCCAGAGAGTGGGGAGAATGTGGGACTTGCTCCCACAGGGAGTGGTCGGGGTGAATAGTGTCGATGTGTTTAAGGGGGAAGCTGGATAAACACACGAGGGAGAAAGGAATAGAAGGATATGGGGATGGGGTGAGATGGAGAAGGGGGTGGGAGGAGGCTTGTGTGGAGCAGAAACACCAGCACGGAGCAGATGGGCCGAATGGCCTGGTTGTGTGCTGGAAACTTTATTTATTTTTACTCATTCATGGGATGTGGGCTTCACTGGCTGGGTCAGCATTTGTTACCCTAATTGCCCTTGAGAAGGTGGTGGGTGAGCTGCCTTCTTGAACCGCCGCAGTCCATGTGGTGTAGGTACACCCACAGTGCTGTTAGGGAGGGAGTTCCAGGATCTTGACCCAGCGACACTGAAGGAACGGCCGATATATTTCCAGGTCAGGATGGTGAGTGAATTGGGAGTGAACTTCCAGGTGGTGGGTGTTCCCATGTGTCTGCTGCCCTTGTCCTTCTAGATGGTAGTGGTCATGGGTTTGGAAGGTACTGTCCAAGGAGCCTTGGCGAGTTCCTGCAGTGCATCTTGTAGATTCTACACATGCTGCTACTGTGAGTCGGTGGTGGAGAGAGTGAATGTTTGTGGATGGGGTGCCCCATCAAGCGGGGCTGCTTTGTCCGGAATGGTGTCGAGCTTCTTGAGTGTTGTGGGAGCTGCACTCATCCAGGCAAGTGGGGAGTATTCCATCACACTCCTGACTTGTGCCTTGCAGATGGTGGACAGGCTTTGGGGAGTCAGGAGGTGAGTTACTCATTGCAGGATTCCCAGCATCTGACCTGCTCTTGCAGCCACAGTATTTATATGGCTGGTCCAGTTCAGTTTCTGGTCAATGGTAACCCCCAGGATGTTGATAGTGGGGGATTCAGTGATGGTAATGCCATTGAACGTTAAAGGGTGATGGTTGGATTCTCTCTTGTTGGAGATGGTCATTGCTTGGCACGAATGTTACTTGCCACTTGTCAGTCCAGGCCTGGATACTGTCCAGGTCTTGCTGCATTTGGACATGGGCTGCTTCAGTATCTGAGGAGCTGCAAATGGTGCTGAACATCAACGAACATCCCCACTTCTGACCTTATGATGGAAGGAAGGTCATTGATGAAGATGGTTGGGCCGAGGATATGATTAATTAAGAAACTTTGAGAGCACACGAGTGTAGAATTGTCCGTCTGCACACTTGTCCTCATCAGTTCGATGGGAAGGTGAGACATCAAAATGGATAACACAGTTACACTTTGTGAAGAAACAGGGAACATTGGGAATCGGTCACAGTCAGTGCTTTCCCCGGCACACGCAAAAACACCCCAAACTAGATTAGAGAGAACAGTTTACCCGTCTGTAGCATCCTATCAATCGCTCAGCGAGAAATACTTACCTCTGACTGAGAAAGTCACGGGGCAGGATTTTCCCTTTGCCGGGTGGGCTTGGGAAAAGCTCCGACGCCCGCGATCGGCCCCCACGAACGTGGAGATCGTGCTGAAAGGTTTGGCGACGCCGGGGTGGGTGCAGGAGGAGGGCGAGCGGGGAAGTCTGCGCTCTGAAAGCTCCCTGAAGGCGCGGAGCTGCCTCATGGAGGTGAAGAAGTGCAGAAACACAAATGAAGATTTTAAGGACGATATGAACATGTTCCCCGACATGTGACTCAGTCACGTGAAGAGGGACATGTTCGAGATGGAGTTGAAACCTTTTTCCTGCGTTTTTATGTGCCGTTGGAAACCTCGTCCCGCCCGTGGATGAGGTTTCGTAAAGATCGCAAAGGCTGCCTGGCCTATTCGCCTGCCCTCCAGCTCAATGGTTGAGCAGGCGGTGAACAATGGTAGCTAACTGGAACTTCAGTGGGCTTAGTAACACAGTTAGTTGTGGGCGGGTGGGCTGCCGACACTCACACGCCCCCGCTAGCCGAAAGATCGCGAGAGTGCACGATGACATCAGGATGCTCGCCCACTGTCGTCAAGCGTTATTTTACGCCTGATCGGGTCGAGCGCACCCACCCACGGGATGTAAAACGCTGCCCAAGGATTCAAGCCCCACTCCAGAGACTCACACCAAAATCCAGCCCGACAATCCCACTGGGCTAATCAGCAAGTACCACACTGTCAGGGTCAGTACTGAGGGAGTGCTGCACTGTCGGAGGGTCAGTACTGAGGGAGTGCCGCACTGTCGGAGGGTCAGTACTGAGGGAGTGCCGCACTGTCGGAGGGTCAGTGCTGAGGGAGTGCCGCACTGTCGGAGGGTCAGTGCTGAGGGAGTGCCGCACTGTCGGAGGGTCAGTGCTGAGGGAGTGCCGCACTGTCGGAGGGTCAGTGCTGAGGGAGTGCCGCACTGTCGGAGGGTCAGTGCTGAGGGAGTGCCGCACTGTCGGAGGGTCAGTGCTGAGGGAGTGCCGCACTGTCGGAGGGTCAGTGCTGAGGGAGTGCCGCACTGTCGGAGGGTCAGTGCTGAGGGAGTGCCGCACTGTCGGAGGGTCAGTGCTGAGGGAGTGCCGCACTGTCGGAGGGTCAGTGCTGAGGGAGTGCCGCACTGTCGGAGGGTCAGTGCTGAGGGAGTGCCGCACTGTCGGAGGGTCAGTGCTGAGGGAGTGCCGCAATGTCGGAGGGTCAGTGCTGAGGGAGTGCCGCACTGTCGGAGGGTCAGTGCTGAGGGAGTGCCGCACTGTCGGAGGGTCAGTACTGAGGGAGTGCCGCACTGTCGGAGGGTCAGTGCTGAGGGAGTGCCGCACTGTCGGAGGGTCAGTGCTGAGGGAGTGCCGCACTGTCGGAGGGTCAGTGCTGAGGGAGTGCCGCAATGTCGGAGGGTCAGTGCTGAGGGAGTGCCGCACTGTCGGAGGGTCAGTGCTGAGGGAGTGCCGCACTGTCGGAGGGTCAGTGCTGAGGGAGTGCCGCACTGTCGGAGGGTCAGTGCTGAGGGAGTGCCGCACTGTCGGAGGGTCAGTGCTGAGGGAGTGCCGCACTGTCGGAGGGTCAGTGCTGAGGGAGTGCCGCACTGTCGGAGGGTCAGTACTGAGGGAGTGCCGCACTGTCGGAGGGTCAGTACTGAGGGAGTGCCGCACTGTCGGAGGGTCAGTGCTGAGGGAGTGCCGCACTGTCGGAGGGTCAGTACTGAGGGAGTGCCGCACTGTCGGAGGGTTAGTACTGAGGGAGTGCCGCACTGTCGGAGGGTCAGTACTGAGGGAGTGCTGCATTGTTGGAGGGATATGAAAGTTTCCAAGGCCACTATTTGGGCGAAGATCGGGGAGGGGGGAAGTTCTGGAGCCAATATTTATCCCTCAACCAACATCACTAAAAACAGATGATCTGGGTCATTATCACATTGCTGGTTGTGGACGAAAATTGACTGCTGCGTTTCCTACATTACAACACTGCGCTGCCACATTATGACAATTTTAAGATGGAATTCATTAGCTGTGAAACACTTTGAGATGGCTGGAGGAGGCGAAAGGTGCTGGAGAAGTGGGGATGGCGTAATGAACTGACTGGAGAAGTCCTCAGGTCAATGTGGTACTGGAGGAGTCTGTGGCCCTGGAGAACAGCAGGGGGGTGTGGCCGGGGCTGGGGTAGTGCGAGGACGATTGGGGGAAAGTCACAGGTATTCGAGCCACCCTGGAACCGGCACGGGGAAATCGAACTTCACACGGAGAGTCACTGACCCCGGGCTACATTTCACCCTCAGAATAGCAGCCAACGTGTGTTTATAAAGTCACCTGCCACCTTCCACTACCCAACACACACACACACACACGCACAGGACAGCGGGCTCCATTCTCTTACCTTAGGTAGTCATCGCTGACCAGTTCCAGTGCAACATTGGCTCACGGCGTCTCTCTCTTGCTCTCTCTCTCTCTCTCTCTCAGCCCGAGCAGCAACCGGGCTGCTGAGTGACGTGACCATCTCTTCCTCTTGAGGCTGTGAGCTGCAATTGGTGCAGATGCTGCTAGGAAGTGTGGTTTGAGGAACCACACTAACCCAGTTTGCAAAAAGCGGAACAATTAGAATTTAACCCCTCCATTCTCCCTCAGTAACACGGTATGCCCAGTAATCGATAAGGCGCATTTCCTCTCAAGGGGTAACATTGGAAATGTCCCCAATCGGACACAATGACAATTTCCAATGTCAACGACTCTGGGTAACGCTGCTGTTGTGGGCGACGGCCACTACGGGGTATTATTGCTCAGCTCCAGCAGAGACCGCTGTATGCTCCGACTCAGGGAGACATACTATGGGAGATGTACTGCTATATCAAAAACCTGTATGTGTGTGGGAAGACAAGCACCAGGTCCCAACAGGTGCAGAACAATCGTCAAATGCTGAGTCTCTTGAGGTGGTGTTCAAAATGTGACAAATACATTCTAGCTTGTTCAAACAGTTCAATGTTAACGGCCGAAAGTGGTTTATTTAACAATTAACTTGTCCCAGTCTCTCTCACATTAAACTCAAAGGAGTGTTTGTTAGGGACAGTGTAGAGGGAGCTTTACTCTGTATCTAACCCCGTGCTGTACCTGTCCTGGGAGTGTTTGATGGGGACAGTGTAGAGGGAGCTTTACTCTGTATCTAACCCCGTGCTGTACCTGTCCTGGGAGTGTTTGATGGGGACGGTGTAGAGGGAGCTTTACTCTGTATCTAACCCCGTGCTGTACCTGTCCTGGGAGTGTTTGATGGGGACAGTGTAGAGGGAGCTTTACTCTGTATCTAACCCCGTGCTGTACCTGTCCTGGGAGTGTTTGATGGGGACAGTGTAGAGGGAGCTTTACTCTGTATCTAACCCCGTGCTGTACCTGTCCTGGGAGTGTTTGATGGGGACGGTGTAGAGGGAGCTTTACTCTGTATCTAACCCCGTGCTGTACCTGTCCTGGGAGTGTTTGATGGGGACAGTGTAGAGGGAGCTTTACTCTGTATCTAACCCCGTGCTGTACCTGTCCTGGGAGTGTTTGATGGGGACAGTGTAGAGGGAGCTTTACTCTGTATCTAACCCCGTGCTGTCCCTGTCCTGGGAGTGTTTGATGGGGACAGTGTAGAGGGAGCTTTACTCTGTATCTAACCCCGTGCTGTACCTGTCCTGGGAGTGTTTGATGGGGACAGTGTAGAGGGAGCTTTACTCTGTATCTAACCCCGTGCTGTACCTGTCCTGGGAGTGTTTGTTAGGGACAGTGTAGAGGGAGCTTTACTCTGTATCTAACCCCGTGCTGTACCTGTCCTGGGAGTGTTTGATGGGGACGGTGTAGAGGGAGCTTTACTCTGTATCTAACCCCGTGCTGTACCTGTCCTGGGAGTGTTTGATGGGGACAGTGTAGAGGGAGCTTTACTCTGTATCTAACCCCGTGCTGTACCTGTCCTGGGAGTGTTTGATGGGGACAGTGTAGAGGGAGCTTTACTCTGTATCTAACCCCGTGCTGTACCTGTCCTGGGAGTGTTTGATGGGGACAGTGTAGAGGGAGCTTTACTCTGTATCTAACCTAGTGGAGTCCAAATAGAGATTGGTTGAATAATGACACAATTGACAATATTTACGCAAAATTTATTATACGAGAAAATTCATCGATTCCGGTCAATTCAAGATCGTGATTAAAACTCAGTAAAATTCCCGTCCTAAAACTACACCTGAAAATCATAGGCAGAGCAGATGAATCCCACAGTCAGTCAGTCATAAGGGGCATATGATGAATGGGCTGCTGGAGGAACAGTAGAAGACGGCTGGTGGTGTAGTTGGAAGGAACATCAGTCACATCATGGATCTATCCCCGAGGATCCCAGTCCAGAAACCACGTGGAAAACCAACACCCCTTACACAAGGCCCCCATTCCACCGCTTACTCCTTTCAACCTCTCTGGCACTCCATCCAGACTTGGCCCAGCTGTCGGGAGCTGGCCAACTCTGCAAGACAGGGTTTCATCTTGTTCCGCGGTGGGATTAGACCTGCTCCCATTCGAAAGGGTCCCAATAAATGAACACATAATACCAACACCGTGTGGGGCGCACACAGACACCGTGTGGGGCGCACACAGACAAATCCTCCCCATTTTTAAAGATGCACCATGAGTTGTATGTCGAAATCTCTCAGACCCCAAACTACGGAGGTTTGTCCTGACAGACTGGGCCATCAGCTGGTTTACTGCTTGGTCAGAGGGTCTCCCCACAGAGTGTGCTGAGCACAGGAGGGTGGAGTGAGGTGAGGCTGGCGCGCAGGGGAGGGAGCTGGTGACGTGGCTCGATGGGGCTTCACTCTTCAGCGTTCATGGTCATTCAGGACCGTCAGTCTCATGTTAGCTTCCCTGAAACAAAAAACTGCATCAAAGCTCGGGTTTCAACAGTGCATTTCATCACAGGACACGTGAAAGATTCACAGCCGATAAGGGGTTTCTTTCCAAAGCGAGGTCGATGCTGTAATGTAGGAAACACAGCGGTCAATGTGCGCACGGCAAGATCCCACAAACAGCAATGTGATAACCACCCAGATGGTCTGTTTTTAGTGATGTTGGGTGGGGCTCGCCAGACGGGCTTTGTGGAGGGGCTGCTGTCATCCTCCCCTGCCCCGGTGCACCCCAACGGGCAGCTCCACTGTGAGCGCCCATCGGGGGGAAGGAAGGGCTGGGGGGTAGCTCGAGAAAATTCAGAAGGATGTACCTGAGCTGCTGTTTGACCCAGTCTCTCTGCTGTCTCAGCACCTGAAGCAACGCGTCCTCTTCAAACTCCACACCATCCGATTCTGCGAAGGGAAAGAGGCAGTGGTGATATCAGACACTGGAGGGGACACAGCCTCTTCATCTTTACAAGAAAGGGCAGTGGAGAGCAGAGCTCCGGCAACCACACCCCGTGGGGTTTTCCCTGAGCTGTGGTACCAGGGCAATATGGAGATGGTCACCTGCAACCCCAGTCCGATGGCCACAACACTTCAGTTGAAATGTGTTTGGCAGGTCCCTTCCATCCAGCTGCTAAAGAGCGTCAGCTGATCGCACACAACTGACCTATTATCAGAGAGAATAAATACTCCGAGATGCCACAAGATTACTGGAGCCTGAAATAGGTCACTCCGAGCTTTCCACTGAGATGTCATTTCGGAGCCGTACCTGTCCTGGGAGTGTTTGATGGAGACAGTTTGGAGGGAGCTTTACCCTGTATCTAACCCTGTGCTGTACCTGTCCTGGGAGTGTTTGATGGAGACAGTTTGGAGGGAGCTTTACTCTGTATCTAACCCCGTGCTGTACCTGTCCTGGGAGTGTTTGATGGGGACAGTGTAGAGGGAGCTTTACTCTGTATCTAACCCCGTGCTGTACCTGTCCTGGGAGTGTTTGATGGGGACAGTGTAGAGGGAGCTTTACTCTGTATCTAACCCCGTGCTGTACCTGTCCTGGGAGTGTTTGATGGGGACGGTGTAGAGGGAGCTTTACTCTGTATCTAACCCCGTGCTGTACCTGTCCTGGGAGTGTTTGATGGGGTCAGTGTAGAGGGAGCTTTACTCTGTATCTAACCCCGTGCTGTACCTGTCCTGGGAGTGTTTGATGGGGACAGTGTAGAGGGAGCTTTACTCTGTATCTAACTCCGTGCTGTACCTGTCCTGGGAGTGTTTGATGGGGATAGTGTAGAGGGAGCTTTACTCTGTATCTAACCCCGTGCTGTACCTGTCCTGGGAGTGTTTGATGGGGACGGTATAGAGGGAGCTTTACTCTGTATCTAACCCCATGCTGTACCTGTCCTGGGAGTGTTTGATGGGGACAGTGTAGAGGGAGCTTTACTCTGTATCTAACCCCGTGCTGTACCTGTCCTGGGAGTGTTTGATGGGGACGGTGTAGAGGGAGCTTTACTCTGTATCTAATCCCATGCTGTACCTGTCCTGGGAGTGTGTGAGGACACCTCGATATGGTGGGATACATATTCTGTATGATTGCACAATATTGTTACCTTCAGCTTCCTCAAGCAGTAGGGATACTGCCTCTGGAGTCTGGTGGGTACCAGGAACGGGTGAAGGGGGCAGGCGGACACCCCTGCCTCTGCTCTCTGTCTTATTGTTGGTCCGTTGCCTTGAAGCAGGAGGAGAGAACATTCTCTCAGAGACAACCTGGGGTAGAGCGAAAGAGAGATCAGCTACATTGGTTCAGAATCACACTCAGGGACAATGCGCGGATAAATCACCCTGAGGCCAGCCGGCAGACACTGGAACAACCAAACACTGGTTAAGGGACAGTGAGTAAGTGAGATAATACAGAGCAACAGTCGCAGTACGAGTGCCGAGGGAGCGCTGCACCGTCGGAGGGCCTCAGAGGGGGCGAGCACCAGAGGCCTGACTTCTATCAGGGCCTTAAATCAAAGCCCTGTCTAGCCGCTCAGACCTGTGTAAAAGATGCCAGGGTCACTATTTGGAGGGGAATAGGGAGTGTGTGGAGGGGGAAATAGTTCGCCCTGGTCTCCTGGGGCCAATATTTATCTCTCAACCAACATCACTGACAACAAATGATCTGGGTCATTATCACATCGTTGTTTGTGGGATCTTGCTGTGCGCAGATTAGTTGCCGCGTTTCCTACATTACAACAGTGACCTCACTTCTCCATTTCTCCCTGACCAACACGATCGCACACAGGGCCCCGCTGTTGGATCTGGGGTGGTTCTGTTACTCTGTTCTCCAGTGTGAATCTCCCAGGG
This sequence comes from Cetorhinus maximus, assembly GCF_964194155.1. NCBI lineage: Eukaryota > Metazoa > Chordata > Chondrichthyes > Lamniformes > Cetorhinidae > Cetorhinus > Cetorhinus maximus. Next base: position 11,858 of record NW_027598353.1, on the reverse strand, counting down.
ACAAGTGGATAAATATAACTCGAGATCAACGCTAAAGAACAAAAGGCAGCACCTGTCCCAGCACACGACGCACGTCCGATGGTGCCGGGCAGTCCGGCGGTCCTGCTCTCGCTCCGTGCCCCATGGCCACGCGATGCCTGCTGGCGGGAGGACTCCAGGCTTCATCACTGGACGATCCCTGGCCCAGGTCCTGCTGGGGTGTGGCGTCGCCTGGCTTCCTGCGCCGCTCGAGCGTCGAAGGCCCCGTGCCGTCAGTCTGGCTGTCCCTGTTGTGCCTGGGTTTGTGGTGGGCCCACCAATATCCGTGGCCCCTCTGCTCAGGGGGGTTGCTCGGAGACCTCCTTGGATGAGGCACCCGGCCTAGCGGCTTCCCCTCCGCCGACTGCCGCCCTCCCTCGGTGAAGCTCTGGCTGGGGAGTCTGTCCATGGCCCCTCCTCCCCCCTGACCCTGCCCTCTGTCCGCCATGTCCGGATTGGAGCAGTGGCCTCCCCCAGCTGGTTGGGGGGGCGCTGGGCCGGGTACGGGCGGGAGCTCTGCCGCTGCCGGCTCCGTCCTGCTCAGCTTCAGCCCGGCCTTGGCCAGGGCAGCTCCAGCGGCAGGCATGGTGCTCGCACCGGCCAGAGTCTCATCCCCTCTCCAATAGTTCTCAGGGGAGGGTACAATCACCGTCATCCTGTCTTCGGGAGCAACCCCATCACACTCTTCAGTCTGAAAAACAAAAAAGAAAATACGTTTTCTTAAACCAGCTCAGCCCCAGCAGGAAGATTGTGTCCCATTCTGGTCACCGCACACTTTGGGAAGGGTGTCAGGGTGGATCAGCTGAGCTCTGGCCTGGCGAAGGTCACATCTCAGCCCAGAGTGGGCACAGGACAGGAGAAAAGACAGGGCAAACTCAGGGAATGGTGAAAACTCTGTGCGAGGTTATAGTGCCAGGGTAGAGACACCTCGGCAGACATCACAGCCAGCCCAGGGCAACTTGGGAATGAGGAGGCCATTCAGCCCCTTGAGCCTGTTACACAGGAACAGGAGGAGGCCATTCAGCCCCTTGAGCCTGTTACACAGGAACAGGAGGAGGCCATTCAGCCCCTTGAGCCTGTTACACAGGAACAGGAGGAGGCCATTCAGCCCCTTGAGCCTGTTACACAGGAACAGGAGGAGGCCATTCAGCCCCTTGAGCCTGTTACACAGGAACAGGAGGAGGCCATTCAGCCCCCTCGAGCCTGTTACACAGGAACAGGAGGAGGCCATTCAGCCCCTTGAGCCTGTTACACAGGAACAGGAGGAGGCCATTCAGCCCCCTCGAGCCTGTTACACAGGAACAGGAGGAGGCCCATTCAGCCCCTTGAGCCTGTTACACAGGAACAGGAGGAGGCCATTCAGCCCCTTGAGCCTGTTACACAGGAACAGGAGGAGGCCATTCAGCCCCCTCTAGCCTGTTCCTCCATTCAATGAGATCATGGTTGTTCTGTGTCCTCCCTCCACATACCCACCTTTACCCATATCCCTTAATATAACTAAAATCTCTCAATCTCAGATTTAAAATTAACAATAGATCAATTTCCGTTTGGGGAAGAGAATTGAAACTTCTCCCTGTCTGTGTGTGTAGAAATATTTCCTAACTTCACTCCTGAAAGGTCAGCCTCTCATTTTTAGACTCTGCCCCCCTCCTCCCAGACTCCCCCCTTCCAACCAGCAGAAATACTTTCCCTCTATCGACCCCGATCAGATCCTCTCATTATCTGGAAAAAATTGATGAAAATCATCCCTAAATCGTCTAAATTTCAGGGAATGCAGCCCTAGTTTGTGTAATCTCTCCCCCCAGGGCCTCCACCTTCTGATGGGGAAACTGGGTCACACACGGGCCTTTCAGCCTCCAGTGAACTGGGCCCAAATTCAGTCCAGGGTAGGCGGGGTAACTGAGACCCCCCCCACTGCTGGCTGCTTTTGGAACAAACTGGTGCTCGGTGGGTGTGGGGTGACAGTGCGGCAGCAGCAGTGACCTCCTACAGAGGCCTCAGGCTCTGGGGAACTGGAGATTAGCACCCGGGTCGGTGTGGTGTGGGGGGGGACGGTCGGTGTGGTGTGGGGGGGGACGGTCGGTGTGGTGTGGGGGGGGACGGTCGGTGTGGTGTGGGGGGGGACGGTCGGTGTGGTGTGGGGGGGGACGGTCGGTGTGGTGTGGGGGGGGACGGTCGGTGTGGTGTGGGGGGGGACGGTCGGTGTGGTGTGGGGGGGACGGTCGGTGTGGTGTGGGGGGGGACGGTCGGTGTGGTGTGGGGGGGGACGGTCGGTGTGGTGTGGGGGGGGACGGTCGGTGTGGTGTGGGGGGGGACGGTCGGTGTGGTGTGGGGGGGGACGGTCGGTGTGGTGTGGGGGGGGACGGTCGGTGTGGTGTGGGGGGGGACGGTCGGTGTGGTGTGGGGGGGGACGGTCGGTGTGGTGTGGGGGGGGACGGTCGGTGTGGTGTGGGGGGGGACGGTCGGTGTGGTGTGGGGGGGGACGGTCGGTGTGGTGTGGGGGGGGACGGTCGGTGTGGTGTGGGGGGGGACGGTCGGTGTGGGGGGGGACGGTCGGTGTGGGGGGGGACGGTCGGTGTGGGGGGGGGACGGTCGGTGTGGGGGGGGACGGTCGGTGTGGGGGGGACGGTCGGTGTGGGGGGGACGGTCGGTGTGGGGGGGGACGGTCGGTGTGGGGGGGGACGGTCGGTGTGGGGGGGGACGGTCGGTGTGGGGGGGGACGGTCGGTGTGGGGGGAATGGTAGGTATGGGGGGGGACGGTTGGGAGGGTGAGCGGGGAAGTAATATCCAAAGACCGAGAGAGAGGACCCGTCGGCGTGTCAGGCAGCTCAGAACCCCACGTGTAACCTCACCTTGGTACAGGTGCTCGGAGAAGCAGCTGAAGAGGAAGGATTTGCTCTTACTTGTCTGTCCAGGCGGACTGGAGGGGAGTGCGATTTCCTCATTGGCAGCAAGGGCCAAGGTCTCTCTCTCGCTGCCTCCATCTTCCTCTGCAGACGCCACTGGTACAGAATGTCGTCCCCGGGGAGGGCACTGAACGGTGGCACACGGACTGAGTAGAGGGGGTCAGGCACAGTGGGAACCTGCTTCATTGTCACATCACCTGCAGAGGACAGAAGGAGACAGTTACAGGGAGCCGTGCACCGCAGGGTCACAACCATATCCTCTGCATCACCAACTAGACAACGTGCAGCATAAAGCGGCAGCCGTGGCCCAGTGGGTCTCACTCTCAGCTCGGAGGGCGAGAGCTCTTCTCAGAGAAAAGAATCCAGGATGGATGACAGGGCTGTGAGGCTCCCCATGACCAAATGTCCAGCTGACATTCACGGCCGACACTCACAGGTGAAGAATGGTCACTGGGTGGGGCTGTGGATGTTTCTCAGCTCTGGGCACGAGCTCTCCGATCCCAGGGTCAGTCAGTAACTTCAGAGGGGAGGTGAGAGAGGGAGGGAAAAGGAAAACATGGGCGGGGGCTGGGGCTGAGGCGGGGGGTACAGGGGCAGGGGCTGGATCTGGGGATTCGATAGGCAGAGATCGGGCTTGTTTCTCACCCTCCCTCCAGTGATGTTTCTGAGACCCGGAGCTTACCAGCAGCGGGTTTGCAGAGCGGGATGCAGGTGGGCCTGCGCGACACCTCCTCGATGGTATCAGAGATGGACAGAGATCCCACCCCTTCTGAACTGACAGGAACCCGTCCGCTGGAAGAGGACTCACTAGAGGTGGAAGGGGACAAACACACAACGAGTAAGAGAACATTCAGAAGCAAATCTACGTACACATACTGTAACACTGACCCTCCGACAGTGCAGCACTCCCTCGGCACTGACCCTCCGACAGCGCAGCACTCCCTCGGCACTGACCCTCCGACAGCGCGGCACTCCCTCGGCACTGACCCTCCGACAGTGCGACGCTCCCTCGGCACTGACCCTCCGACACTGCGGAACTCCCTCAGCACTGACCCTCCGACACTGCGGAACTCCCTCAGCACTGACCCTCCGACACTGCGGAACTCCCTCAGCACTGACCCTCCGACACTGCGGCACGCCCTCAGTACTGACCCTCCGACACTGCGGCACGCCCTCAGTACTGACCCTCCGACACTGCGGCACGCCCTCAGTACTGACCCTCCGACACTGCGGCACGCCCTCAGTACTGACCCTCCGACACTGCGGCACGCCCTCAGTACTGACCCTCCGACACTGCGGCACTCCCTCAGTACTGACCCTCCGACACTGCGGCACGCCCTCAGTACTGACCCTCCGACACTGCGGCACTCCCTCAGTACCACACGTGGGTGCTGCCTGGAATTTAACCCTTAAGTCTTGAGCCCACGACCTTGTGACTCGGGCGCAGGAGTGTTACCCAGGCCTGTTTGGTCAGAGGGTTAGGAGAGGGTGAAAGGCTGTGTGGACACATCCACTGCTGAACCAAGGGAGTTTGAACAGGGAAGTGGGTGACCTCTATAGTTTGAGAGAGAGGTACAGTTCCTGAGAAGAGAAGGAACCGTTCACGATACCATCTAGCAGGGAGGAATGCCGGATTGCCATGGGGGCAGAGGACAGATTCATGGGCAAGGTAATCTTGGGCATGGAAGTAGGGAGTGGAAGTAGGAGAGAAACCATTGAGCAGCTTGGAATGGCTTGCTGAAGATACAGGGGCAGCCCAACCATCTCCCTTAACATTGCTGAAAAGAGAGACATGTTGGTGAAGCTTTTCATCTTGCACTCATCAGGACAAACACAAGAATACTAAATTTCAAACTATCACAACAATTTATACTTGAGGAGACAAGGGTGTTGATTGGTTGGCAAGTCGACTCTGATTGGCCCAGGCGTTGCCATGGAGAAAGCAATGGGTAAGTATGAGCTCCCCAAGCTCCAGGTATTCAAAAAAGGCACAAGAGGCTTGAACATATTCCTTTTGTTTGCAGAGAATGGGTTCCCATGTATGAACGTATGTCACTTCTAGCAAGCATAAATGAGCCACGGTTATGAGCTCAACTAGTTATCTTAAATTGGCTGTTAGTACAGCTATTAGCACACTCGGGAATGTTCAGCAATGGAGGTGTCAGCTGTGGCTCAGTTCATAGCACCCTCGCCTTTGAATCAGAGGGTTGTGGGTTCATGTCCCACTCCCGGAAACCAAGAACTGTGATTGTACTCGAAAGAGTTGCAATCTGTGACTGTTGATAACTCGAAAGAGTTTCAGCAAGTGCTGTCCAATCACAGAATCACATCTCACAGTGGATGCTTTGTTTTGAGTTTTGCAAGCACGGCCTGGTTGAGTACGGTCTTCCTAATGACTTGCTGGTTACTAACCTTTTGTGATTCATGAAGCAGGACACATGCTTAATAAATATATAACATACCTTCAAGCCTTGTGCCTTTTTTGAATTACGGGGAATGTGGGGAGCCCCAAGTTCCCCGTTGTTTTCTCCGTGGTAACAAGATATTTCAGCAGCATCTCTCCTTTCTGCAACATTCGATTTCTCAGTCTTCACGGCAAAGGGCTTCACGAGCTCCTCACTCCACATGGAGAGGAGAGGTAGGGAGAGGCTTCAGGAGTATGATTCAGAGTGGGGCAGAGTGGGGGAACGCAGTTGAGCTGGCTGGGGCTGGGGCTGGGGCGGGGAAATCTTAGTGGTGCGCTGGGTCCCGAGGATCCAGTCCAGTCCAGGCAGGCAGGTTGATCTAAACTACACTCTGCCCACGTTAGGCTGCCAAGTGGAGTTGGCACTCTCTCTGTGCTGTGTCCTACCTGCGCTCCAGCAGGCGATTTGCTTTCTCCTGGAGATGAACTGTCTCCTGGTCAAAGGGCTCCAGCTGGGAAACATCCGAAGGTTCTCCCTGGAAATAAACCAGTGCCGGTGTTTAACAGCAGTGAAGCAGCAGAGCAAGGCAGTCCTGCACATTGGGTTCACACACACGCAGTGAAAATAGCCCAGCTCTTCCGTCTTCCCAGTGAGCAAGGCTGTCTATCCAACTCTCCAGGTTCCTGGCTGATTTCCTCCCTCTCCCTCTCTAACCCAGGGATCACTGGAAAGTGATCAGGAGCAGGAATCCTGGCTGATTTCCCCTCCCTCTCTAACCCAGGGATCACTGCAGAGTGATCAGGAGCAGGAACCCTGGCTGATTTCCCCTCTTTCTCTATCCCAGGGGTCACTGGATAGTGATCAGGAGCAGGAACCCTGGCTGATTTCCCTCCGCACCCTCTCTCTCTAACCCAGGGATCACTGGACAGTGATCAGGAGCAGGAACCCTGGCTGATTTCCCCTCTCTCTCTCTAACCCAGGGATCACTGGGCAGTGATCAGGAGCAGGAACCCTGGCTGATTTCCCCTCTCTCTCTCTACCCCAGGGGTCACTGGACAGTGATCAGGAGCAGGAACCCTGGCTGATTTCCTCTCTCTCTCTCTCTAACCCAGGGATCACTGGACAGTGATCAGGAGCAGGAACCCTGGCTGATTTCCTCCCTCTCCCTCTCTAACCCAGGGATCACTGGAAAGTGATCAGGAGCAGGAACCCTGACCGATTTCTCCTCTCTCTCTAACCCAGGGATCACTGGACAGTGATCAGGAGCAGGAATCCTGGCTGATTTCCCCTCCCTCTCTAACCCAGGGATCACTGCAGAGTGATCAGGAGCAGGAACCCTGGCTGATTTCCTCCCTCTCTAACCCAGGGATCACTGGAAAGTGATCAGGAGCAGGAACCCTGACCGATTTCTCCTCTCTCTCTAACCCAGGGATCACTGGACAGTGATCAGGAGCAGGAATCCTGGCTGATTTCCCCTCCCTCTCTAACCCAGGGATCACTGCAGAGTGATCAGGAGCAGAAACCCTGGCTGATTTCCTCTCTCTCTAACCCAGGGATCACTGGACAGTGATCAGGAGCAGGAACCCTGGCTGATTTCCCCTCTTTCTCTATCCCAGGGGTCACTGGATAGTGATCAGGAGCAGGAACCCTGGCTGATTTCCCTCCGCACCCTCTCTCTCTAACCCAGGGATCACTGGACAGTGATCAGGAGCAGGAACCCTGGCTGATTTCCCCTCTCTCTCTCTAACCCAGGGATCACTGGGCAGTGATCAGGAGCAGGAACCCTGGCTGATTTCCCCTCTCTCTCTCTACCCCAGGGGTCACTGGACAGTGATCAGGAGCAGGAACCCTGGCTGATTTCCCCTCTCTCTCTCTAACCCAGGGATCACTGGACAATGATCAGGATCAGGAGCAGGAACTCTGGCTGATTTCCCCTCTCTCTCCAACCCAGGGATCACTGGACAGTGATCAGGAACAGGAACCCAGGCTGATTTCCCCCTCTCTCTCTAACCCAGGGGTCTCCGAGGGATACTGAAGAGCTCACTCCATCCAGTAACAGTGATGGAATGTAAGACGCGCTCATCTCTAGGATTGAGTCCCATATTCAGCAGCGCACCGTACACCGTGTAGACAGAAATGTGGCTTTGATATCCTTTTCTCCAATGGTGCCGTCAATCCCGAAAGCTCTTTGCACAGACTGATGGTGATACTAACCCCGGAGGACAGTCCACTCTTCAGTAAGGCCACACTTGGGTGAGGGAGGCCAGGCAGTGACATCTTCCCAGACAAGGAACCAATCTGAGTCAGTCGTGATGTGGAGAGATTCCCAAATACTCCTCCCTCAGTGCCGAATGAACCTGTCAGCAACAACACAAACATCAAGGGATCGGAAGGAAAAGCAAATACGTTGAACATCAAATTCACCAGACTCCAGCAAGGCACGAACAACGTTCCCCGAATCGGGAACTTTTCAATACTCTGCCATCCTGTGACAACTTCACTCCTCTCAATATGATAAAGCTCATCAATCGAGGGGTTCGGGGGGTTTATATATAGAATAACAGATACCCGGGAGTGAGTTACAGACTGGAATCTAATCGAGGGGTTCAGGTGGTTTATATACAGAATAACAGATACCCGGGAGTGAGTTACAGACTGGAATCTAATCAAGGGGTTCAGGTGGTTTATATATAGAATAACAGATACCTGGGAGTGAGTTACAGACTGGAATCTAATCGAGGGGTTCAGGTAGTTTATATATAGAATAACAGATACCCGGGAGTGAGTTACAGACTGGAATCTAATTGAGGGGTTCGGGGTGGTTTATATATAGAATAACAGATACCCGGGAGCGAGTTACAGACTGGAATCTAATCGAGGGGTTCGGGGTGGTTTATATATAGAATAACAGATGCTCGGGAGTGAGTTACAGACTGGAATCTAATCGAGGGGTTCGGGATGGTTTATATATAGAATAACAGATACCCAGGAGTGAGTTACAGACTGGAATCTAATCGAGGGGTTCAGAGTGGTTTATATATAGAATAACAGATACCCGGGACTGAGTTACAGACTGGAATCTAATCGAGGGGTTCGGGGGGGGGGTTGAGATATAGAATAACAGATACCCGGGAGTGAGTTACAGACTGGAATCTAATCGAGGGGTTCGGGGTGGTTTATATATAGAATAACAGATACCAGGCAGTGTGAGTTGCGAACGGATTACTGTTGTCTTTGCTGCAGTAACTGTCAGGAAAGGATTCCCCAATAATCCTGCTCCCACCTTGGCTGAATTGGTTGGTGTCGTGTGTTGGTGTGGAGCTGCTCGGAGGAGAGTTCATGAGCCACCAGAACTCAGTGCTCTCTGTGCCGTGTTCACTGGCAGCACGCTCTCGGTCCTCTCGGCTCAGTGGACTGCCGTGTCGGAATCGCTGGATATACCTGGGTGCAAACAGACAGCAGGAGAAATGGGTTAGAAATCGGCACAGGAACAGGAGGAGGCCCATTCAACCCCTCGAGCCTATTACACAGGAACAGGAGGAGGCCCATTCAGCCCCCCTCGAGCCTGTTACACAGGAACAGGAGGAGGCCCATTCAGCCCCTCGAGCCTGTTACACAGGAACAGGAGGAGGCCCATTCAGCCCCCTCGAGCCTGTTACACAGGAACAGGAGGAGGCCCATTCAGCCCCCTCGAGCCTGTTACACAGGAACAGGAGGAGGCCCATTCAGCCCCCTCGAGCCTGTTACACAGGAACAGGAGGAGGCCATTCAGCCCCCTCGAGCCTGTTACACAGGAACAGGAGGAGGCCCATTCAGCCCCTCGAGCCTGTTACACAGGAACAGGAGGAGGCCCATTCAGCCCCCTCGAGCCTGTTCCTCCAGTGAATTAGTGTACTGTGATCAGGAATCCAGACTGATTTCCCTTCTGTCTCTAACCTAGGGGGGGTCCAGGCAAGGTTTGTGAGGCTGATTTATAAAGTCAATGCTGCTCTCACTCACTTGGCTATGATTGAACTCTCCATGGGTGCATTCTTTGGACTTTCTGACCAGTCTGTATCTGCACGAACGGTCCCGCGGGATTGCAGTGATCCTCCCGTAGACCCTGCTCGATCCTGTCCGCCCAACGTTCCGTCGGGAGTCAGCATGGAGCTGCTCTCCGTGGACGGCCACGACTCCTCCATGGAGCTGGTCGATCCCGGCTCTGACACCTCTCCCTGCGCGGTCAGACGCTCAGCGGGTCCCGGTGAATTGTGAGAGGCCGCTGGTCTCAGCCCGGGTTCGAGGGGCTGGCATTTTCCCGCTTGCGGTACCTGAGAACGAAAGGGCATTCAGACATTCAACAGGAGTTACAAACCTTGCATTCCTCCAGCACCTTTCACCATCAGGGCGCGTCCCTGGCCAGTGGAATACTCCTTTCTGTCTCGAGCAGAGCTCACAGGCAGCACCCTCCATTAACACCCCCTCACCATACTCTCAATCCGCAACCCACCTCACCTTTCCTCCTCGAGGTTGGAGTAGCCTTCGGGGAGAGGATGGGTGGTAGTGACTGCGAGCGACGAGTGATGCTCCAAAAGGGTTTCCTCGGTTCAACAGGGATCTGTCAGACAGAGGGAGAGAAATGTCAGGATAACAGCACAAGCAAATCCATCAATCCCCCCTTGGAACCCTCTCTCCCTCACCCCCTCCCCTTCACTCCCCCCCTTAACCCCGTCCATACCCAAACTCCCTCCCTCCCCTTCACTCCCCCCCTTAACCCCATCAATACCCAAACTCCCTCCCTCCCCTTCACTCCCCCCCTTAACCCCGTCCATACCCAAACTCCCTCCCTCCCCTTCACTCCACCCCTTAACCCCGTCAATACCCTCTCTCCCTCCCTCCCCTTCACTCCCCCCCTTAACCCCGTCAATACCCAAACTCCCTCCCTCCCCTTCACTCCCCCCCTTAACCCCGTCCATACCCAAACTCCCTCCCCTTCACTCCCCCCCTTAACCCCGTCAATACACAAACTCCCTCCCCTTCACTCCCCCCCCTTAACCCCCTCAATACCCAAACTCCCTCCCTCCCCTTCACTCCCCCCCTTAACCCCCTCAATACCCAAACTCCCTCCCTCCCCTTCACTCCCCCCCTTAACCCCCTCAATACCCAAACTCCCTCCCTCCCCTTCACTCCCCCCCTTAACCCCCTCAATACCCAAACTCCCTCCCTCCCCTTCACTCCCCCCCTTAACCCCCTCAATACCCAAACTCCCTCCCTCCCCTTCACTCCCCCCTTAACCCCGTCAATACCCAAACTCTCTCCTCCCCTTCACTCCCCCCTTAACCCCGTCAATACCCAAACTACCTCCCTCCCCTTCACTCCCCCCCCTTAACCCCGTCAATACCCAAACTCCCTCCCTCCCCTTCACTCCCCCCCTTAACCCCGTCAATACCCAAACTCCCTCCCTCCCCTTCACTCCCCCCCTTAACCCCGTCAATACCCAAACTCCCTCCCTCCCCTTCACTCCCCCCCTTAACCCCGTCAATACCCAAACTCCCTCCCTCCCCTTCACTCCCCCCTTAACCCCGTCAATACCCAAACTCCCTCCCTCCCCTTCACTCCCCCCCTTAACCCCGTCAATACCCAAACTCTCTCCCTCCCCTTCACTCCCCCCCTTAACCCCGTCCATACCCAAACTCCCTCCCTCCCCTTCACTCCCCCCCTTAACCCCGTCCATACCCAAACTCCCTCCCTCCCCTTCACTCCCCCCCCTTAACCCCGTCAATACCCAAACTCCCTCCCTCCCCTTCACTCCCCCCCTTAACCCCGTCAATACCCAAACTCCCTCCCTCCCCTCCACTCCACCCCTTAACCCCGTCAATACCCAAACTCCCTCCCCTTCACTCCACCCCTTAACCCCGTCAATACCCAAACTCCCTCCCTCCCCTTCACTCCCCCCCCTTAACCCCGTCAATACCCAAACTCCCTCCCTCCCCTTCACTCCCCCCCTTAACCCCCTCAACACCCAAACTCCCTCCCTCCCCTTCACTCCACCCCTTAACCCCGTCAATACCCAAACTCCCTCCCCTTCACTCCCCCCCTTAACCCCGTCAATACCCAAACTCCCTCCCTCCCCTTCACTCCCCCCCTTAACCCCGTCAATACCCAAACTCCCTCCCCTTCACTCCCCCCCTTAACCCCGTCAATACCCAAACTCCCTCCCATTCACTCCCCCCCTTAACCCCGTCAATACCCAAACTCCCTCCCTCCCCTTCACTCCCCCCCTTAACCCCGTCAATAACCAAACTCCCTCCATCCCCTTCACTCCCCCCCTTAACCCCGTCAATACCCAAACTCCCTCCCTCCCCTTCACTCCCCCCCTTAACCCCGTCCATACCCAAACTCCCTCCCTCCCCTTCACTCCCCCCTTAACCCCGTCAATACCCAAACTCCCTCACGCCCTTCACTCCCCCCCTTAACCCCGTCCATACCCAAACTCCCTCCCTCCCCTTCACTCCCCCCCCTTAACCCCGTCAATACCCAAACTCCCTCC
>NW_027598352.1:0-46938 GCF_964194155.1 Cetorhinus maximus | reverse complement strand
GGAGAGCAGGAGAGAGGAAGGAGAGCAGTAGATAGGAAGGTGAGCAGGAGAGAGTAAGGAGAGCAGGAGAGAGTAAGGAGAGCAGGAAGGAGTATGGAGAGCATGAGAGAGTAAGGAGAGCAGGAAAACGTAAGGAGAGCAGGAGAGAGTAAGGAGAGCAGGAGAGAGTAAAGAGAGAGTAAGGAGAGCAGGAGAGAGTAAAGAGAGAGTAAGGAGAGCAGGAGAGAGTCAGGGGTGCTGGAGAGATTAAGGAGAGCAGGAGAGAGTAAGGAGTGAGTAAGGAGAGCAGGAGTGAGTAAGGCGTTCAGGAGAGAGTAAGGTGCTCAGGAGAGGGTAAGGAGAGCAGGAGAGCGTAAGGAGAGCAGGAAAGAGTAAGGAGAGCAGGAGAGAGTTAGGAGAGCAGGAGAGAGTAAGGAGAGCTGGAGAGAGTAAGGAGAGAGTAAGGAGACCGTGAGAGAGTAAAGCGAGCAGGAGGGAGTAAGGAGAGCAGGTGAGAGTAAGGAGAGAGTAAGGACAGCAGGAGAGAGTAAGGAGAGCAGGAGAGAGTAAGGGGAGCAGGTGAGAGTAAGGAGAGCAGGGGAGATTAAGGAGAGCAGGAGAGAGTAAGGTGAGCAGGAGAGAGTAAGGAGAGCAGGAGAGAGTAAGGAGAGCAGGAGAAAGTAAGGGGAGCAGGAGAGAGTAAGGTGAGCAGGAGAGAGTAAGTGGAGCAGGAGAGTGTAAAGGGAGCAAGAGAGAATAAGGGGAGCAGGAGAGTCTAAGGGGAGCAGGAGAGAGTAAGGAGAGCAGGAGAAAGTAAGGGGAGCAGGAGAGAGTAAGGAGAGCAGGAAAGAGTAAGGAGAGCAGGAGAGAGTTAGGAGAGCAGGAGAGAGTAAGGAGAGCTGGAGAGAGTAAGGAGAGAGTAAGGAGACCGTGAGAGAGTAAGGCGAGCAGGAGGGAGTAAGGAGAGCAGGTGAGAGTAAGGAGAGAGTAAGGACAGCAGGAGAGAGTAAGGAGAGCAGGAGAGAGTAAGGGGAGCAGGTGAGAGTAAGGAGAGCAGGGGAGATTAAGGAGAGCAGGAGAGAGTAAGGTGAGCAGGAGAGAGTAAGGAGAGCAGGAGAGAGTAAGGAGAGCAGGTGAGAGTAAGGGGAGCAGGAGGGAGTAATGGGAGCAGGAGAGAGTACGGAGAGAGTACGGAGAGAGTAAGGAGAGAGTACGGAGAGAGTAAGGACATAGTAAGGAGAGAGTATAGAGAGAGTAAGGAGAGAGTAAGGAGAGAGTAAGGATAGCAGGAGAGAGTAAGGAGAGCAGGAGAGAGTAAGGAGAGCAGGAGAGAGTAAGGAGAGCAGGAGTGAGTAAAGAGAGAGTATGGATTGCAGGTGACAGTAAAGAGAGAGTAAGGAGAGCAAGTGAGAGTAAGGAGAGCAGGAGAGAGTAAGGAGAGAGCAGGGAGAGCAGGAGAGAGTAGGGAGGGCAGGAGAGAGTAGGGAGAGCAGGAGAGAGTAAGGAGAGCAGGAGAGAGTAAGGAGTGCAGGTGAGAGTTAGGAAAGCAGGAGAGAGTAAAGAAAGAGTAAGGAGAGCAGGTGAGAGTAAAGAGAGAGTAAGGAGAGCAGGAGAGAGTCAGGAGAGCAGGAGAGAGTAAGGAGAGCAGGAGAGAGTAAGGAGAGCAGGAGAGATTAAAGAGAGAGTAAGGAGAGCAGGTGAGAATACGGAGAGAGTAAGGAGAGCAGGAGGGAGTAAGGAGAGCAGAAGAGAGTAAGGGGAGGAGGAGAGGGTAAGGAGAGCAGGAGAGACTAAGGAGAGCAGGAGAGAGTCAGAGGAAGAGGAGAGAGTCAGGAGAGAGTAGGGAGAGCAGGAGAGAATATGGGGAGCAGGAGACAGTCTGGAGAGCAGGAGAGAGTAAGGAGAGCAGGAGTGAGTATAAAGCGAGTAAGGAGAGAAGTTGAGAGTTAAGAGAGCAACTGAGATTAAGGAGAGCAGGAGAGAGTAAGGAGAGAGTAGGGAGAGCTGGAGAGAGTAGGGAGAGCAGGAGAGAGAAGGGAGAGCAGGAGAGAGTAGGGAGAGCAGGAGAGAGTAAGGAGAGCAGGAGAGAGTAAGGAGAGCAGGTGAGAGTAAGGAGAGCAGGAGAGAGTAAGGAGAGCAGGAGAGAGTAAGGAGAGCAGGAGAGAGTAAGGAGAGGAGGTGAGAGTATGGAGAGAGTATGGAGAGCAGGTAGAGAGCAAGGAGAGCAGGAGAGAATAAGGGGAAAATGAGGCAGTAACGAGAGCACGAGAGAGCAAGGGGAGCAGGAGAGAGTAGGGAGAGCAGGTGAGAGTAAGGAGAGCAGGTGAGAGTAAGGAGAGCGGGTGAGAGTAAGGAGAGAAGGAGAGAGTAAGGAGAGCAGGAGAGAGTAAGGGGAGCAGGAGATAGTGTGGAGAGCTGGAGAGAGTAAGGGGAGCAGGAGAGAGTATGGAGTGCAGGAGAGAGTAAGGGGAGCAAGAGAGAGTAAGGAGAGCAGGAGAGAGTAAGGGGAGCAGGAGAGAGTACGGAGAGCAGGAGAGAGTAAGGAGAGCAGGAGAGAGTATGGAGAGCAGGTGAGAGTATGGAGAGAGTATGGAGAGCAGGAGAGAGTAAGGAGAGCAGGAGAGAGTAAGGGGAAAATGAGGAAGTAAGGAGAGCACGAGAGAGCAAGGGGAGCAGGAGAGTGGAGGGAGAGCAGGAGAGAGTAAGGAGAGCAGGTGAGAGTAAGGAGAGCGGGTGAGAGTTAGGAGAGAAGGAGAGAGTAAGGGGAGCAGGAGAGAGTACGTTGTGCAGGAGAGAGTAAGGGGAGCAGGAGATAGTGTGGAGAGCTGGAGAGAGTAAGGGGAGCAGGAGAGAGTATGGAGTGCAGGAGAGAGTAAGGGGAGCAAGAGAGAGTAAGGAGAGCAGGAGAGAGTAAGGGGAGCAGGAGAGAGCACGGAGAGCAGGAGAGAGTAAGGGGAGCAGGAGAGAGTAAGGGGAGTAGGAGAGAGTAAGGGGAGCAGGAGAGATTAGGGGGACTAGGAGAGAATAAGGGGTGCAGGAGAGAGTAAGGAGAGCAGGAGAGAGTAAGGGGAGCAGGAGAGAGTATGGAGTGCAGGAGAGAGTAAGGGGAGCAGGAGAGAGCAAGGGGAGCAGGAGAGAGTAAGGGGAGCAGGAGAGAGTAAGGAGAGCAAGAGGGATTAAGGAGAGAGTGCGGAGAGCCGGACAGAGTAAGGGGAGCTGGGGAGAGCAGGGAGAGGAGGAGACTGTAAGAAGAGTAGAAGTAAGTAGGAGAGAGTAAGGGGAGCAGGAGAGAGTAAGGGGAGCAGGAGAGAGTAAGGGGAGCAGAAAAGATATAGGAGAGCAGAAGAGAGTAAGGAGAGCAGGAGAGAGTAAGGAGAGCAGGAGAGAATAAGGAGAGCAGGAGAGAGTAAGGAGAGAGTAAGGAGAGTAGGAGAGAGTAAGCGGAGCAGGAGAGGTTAAGGGGAGCAGGAGAGAGTCAGGGGAGCAGGAGAGAGAAAGGAGAGCAGGAGAGAGTAAGGAGAGCAGGAGAAAGTAAGGGGAGCAGGAGAGAGTAAGGAGAGCAGGAGAGAGTAAGGGGAGCTGGAGGGAGTAATGGGAGCAGGAGAGAGTAAGGAGAGAAGGAGAAAGTAAGGAGAGCAAGAGAGAGTAAGGAGAGCAGGAGAGAGCAAGGAGAGTAAGGAGAAAGTAAGGAGAGAGTAAGGAGAGAGTAAGGAGAGAGTAAGGAAGAGTAAGGCAGAGTAAGGAGAGAGTAAGGAGAGAGTAAGGAGAGTAGGAGAGAGTAAGCGGAGCAGGAGAGGGTAAGGGGAGCAGGAGAGAGTCAGGGGAGCAGGAGAGAGTCAGGGGAGCAGGAGAGAGTAAGGAGAGCAGGAGAAAGTAAGGGGAGCAGGAGAGAGTAAGGTGAGCAGGAGAGAGTAAGTGGAGCAGGAGAGTGTAAAGGGAGCAAGAGAGAATAAGGGGAGCAGGAGAGTCTAAGGGGAGCAGGAGAGAGTAAGGAGAGCAGGAGAATGTAAGGGGAGCAGGAGAGAGTAAGGAGAGCAGGAGAGAGTAAGGGGAGCAGGAGAGAGTAAAGGGAGCAGGAGAGACTAAGGGGAGTAGGAGAGGGTAAGGGGAGCAGGAGAGAGTAAGTAGTGCAGGAAAGAATAAAGGGAGAGTAGGGAGAGCAGGTTAGAGTACGGAGAGAGTAAGGAGAGCAGGAGAGAGTAAGGAGAGCAGGAGAGAGTAAGGAGAGCAGGAGAGAGTAAGGAGAGCAGGAGAGACTAAGGAGAGCTGGAGAGAGTCAGGGGAGCAGGAGAGAGTAAGGAGAGACAAGGGAGAGCAGGAGGGAGTATGGAGAGCAGGAGAGAGTCTGGAGAGCAGGAGAGAGTAAGGAGAGCAGGAGTGAGTAAAGAGAGAGTATGGAGAGAGGGTGAGAGTAAAGAGAGAGTAAGGAAAGCAGGAGAGAGTAAGGGGAGCCGCAGAGAGTAAGGAGAGCAGTAGAGAGTAAGTAGAGCAGGAGAGAGTAAGGAGAGCACGTGAGAGTATGGAGAGCAGGCGAGAGTACGGAGAGAGTATGGAGAGCAGGAGAGAGTTAGGGGAGCAGGAGAGAGTAAGTAGTGCAGGAAAGAATAAAGAGAGAGTAGGGAGAGCAGGTTAGAGTACGGAGAGAGTAAGGAGAGCAGGAGAGAGTAAGGAGAGCAGGAGAGAGTAAGGAGAGCAGGAGAGAGTAAGGAGAGCAGGAGAGACTAAGGAGAGCTGGAGAGAGTCAGGGGAGCAGGAGAGAGTAAGGAGAGACAAGGGAGAGCAGGAGGGAGTATGGAGAGCAGGAGAGAGTCTGGAGAGCAGGAGAGAGTAAGGAGAGCAGGAGTGAGTAAAGAGAGAGTATGGAGAGAGGGTGAGAGTAAAGAGAGAGTAAGGAAAGCAGGAGAGAGTAAGGGGAGCCGCAGAGAGTAAGGAGAGCAGTAGAGAGCAAGTAGAGCAGGAGAGAGTAAGGAGAGCACGTGAGAGTATGGAGAGCAGGCGAGAGTACGGAGAGAGTATGGAGACCAGGAGAGAGTTAGGGGAGCAGGAGAGAGTCAGGGGAGCAGGAGATAGTGAGGAGAGATGGAGAGAGTAAGGAGAGCAGGAGAGAGTAAGGGGAAAAGGAGACAGTAAGGAGAGCAGGTGAGAGTAAGGGGAGCAGGAGACAGTAAGGAGAGCAGGAAAGAGTAAGGGGAGCAGGAGAGTGTAAGGAGAGTGTAAGGAGAGCAGGTGAGAGTAAGGAGATCAGGAGCGAGTAAGGAGAGCAGGGGAGAGTAAGGAGAGCAGGAGAGAGTTAGGGGAGCAGGAGATAGTATGGAGAGCAGGAGAGAGTATGGAAGCAGGAGAGAGTAAGGGGTGCAGGAGAGAGTAAGGAGAGCAGGGGAGAGTAAGGAGAGCAGGAGAGAGTATGGGGAGCAGGAGAGAGTAAGGGGAGCAGGAGAGAGTAAGGAGAGAAGGAGAGAGTAAGGAGAGAGTAAGGAGAGCAGAAGAGAGTAAGGGGAGCAGGAGAGAGTAAGGGGTGCAGGAGAGAGTAAGGGTAGCAGGAGAGAGTAAGGGGAGCAGCCGAGATTAAGAGGAGAAGGCGAGAGTAAGGGGAGCAAGAGAGAGTAAGGGGAGCAGGACAGAGTAATGGGAGCAGGAGAGTGTACGGAGAGCAGGAGAGTGTAAGGGGAGCTGGAGAGAGTAAGGGGAGCTGGAGAGAGTAAGGGGTGCAGGAGAGAGAAAGGGGAGCAGGAGATAGTATGAGGAGCAGGAGAGAGTAAGGGGAGCAGGAGAGAGTAAGGGGAGCAGGAGAGAGTAAAGGGCGCAGGAGAGAGTAAGAGGAGCTGGATAGAGTAAGGGGAGCTGGAGAGAGTAATGGGTGCAGGAGAGAGAAAGGGTAGCAGGAGAGAGTAAGGGGAGCAGGAGAGAGTAAGGGGAGCAGGAGAGAGCAAGGGGAGCAGGAGAGAGTAAGGGGAGCAAGAGAGAGTAAGAGGAGCTGGATAGAGTAAGGGGAGCTGGAGAGAGTAAGGGGTGCAGGAGAGAGAAAGGGTAGCAGGAGAGAGTAAGGGGAGCAGGAGAGAGTAAGGGGAGCAGGAGAGAGCAAGGGGAGCAGGAGAGAGTAAGGGGAGCAAGAGAGAGTAAGGGGAGCAGGAGAGAGTAAGGGGAGCAGTCGATGGTAAGGGGAGCAGGATAGAATAAGGAGAGCAGGAGAGAATAAGGAGAGCAGGAGAGAGTAAGGAGAGCAGGAGAGAATAAGGAGAGCAGGAGAGAATAAGGAGAGCAGGAGAGAGTAAGAAGATCAGGAAAGAGTAAGAGGAGCACGAGAGAGTAAGGAGAGCAGGAGAGAGTAAGGGGAGCAGGAGAGAGTAAGGGGAGCAGGACAGAGTAAGGAGAGCAGGAGAGATTACGGGGAGCACGAGAGAGTAAGGAGAGCAGGAGTGAGTAAGGAGAGCAGGGGTGAGTAAGGGGAACAGGAGAGAGTAAGGGGAGCAGCAGAGAGTAAGGGGAGCAGGAGAGAGTAAGGGCAGCAGGAGAGCGCAAGGGGAGCAGGAGAGAGCAAGGGGAGCAGGAGAGAGTTACGAGAGAGTAAGGAGAGCAGGGGAGAATAAGGAGAGCAGGAGAGAGTAAGGGGAGCAGGAGATAGTAAGGGGAGCAGGAGAGAGTAAGGGGAGCAGGAGAGATTAAGGGGAACAGGAGAGAATAAGGAGAGCAGGAGAGCGTAAAGAGAGAGTAAGGAGAGCAACAGAGAGTAAGGAGAGCAGCAGAGAGTAAGGACAGAGTAAGGGGAGCAGGAGAGAGTAAGGGGTGCAGCAGAGAGTAACGAGAGCAGGAGAGAGTAACGACAGAGTAAGGGGAGCAGGAGAGAGTAAGGACAGCAGGAGAGTGTAAGGAGAGCATGAGAGAGAAAGGAGAGCTGGAGATTCTAAGGGGAGCAAGAGTGAGTAAGGAGAGGAGGAGAGAGTAAGGGGAGCAGGAGAGAGTAAGGGGAGCAGGAGAGAGTAAGGAGAGCAGGAGAGAGTAAGGAGAGAGTAAGGAGAGCAGTAGAGAGTAAGGAGAGCAGGAGAGAGTTAGGAGAGTAAGGAGAGTGTAAGCAGAGAGTAAGGAGAGAGTAAGGAGAGAGTAAGGAGAGAGAAAGGAGAGAGTAAGGAGAGCAGGAGAGAGTAAGGAGAGCAGGACCGTTTGCGTAGAGCAGGAGAGAGTAAGGAGAGCAGGAGAGTGTATGGAGAGCAGGAGAGAGTACGGAAAGCAGGAGAGAGTAAAGAGAGAGTAAGGAGAGCAGGTGAGTGTAAGGGGAGCATTTGAGAGTAAGGAGAGCAGGAGAGAGTCAGGGTAGCAGGAGAGAGTAAGGAGAGAGTAGGGAGAGCAGTAGAGAGTATTGGGAGCAGGAGAAGGTCTGGAGAGCAGTAGATAGTAAGGAGAACAGAAGTGAGTAAAGAGAGAGTAAGGAGAGCAGGTGATAGTAAAGAGAGAGTAAGGAGAGCAAGTGAGAGTAAGGAGAGCAGGAGAGAGTAAGGAGAGAGTAAGGGGAGCAGGAGAGAGTAAGGGGAGCAGGAGAGAGTAAGGAAAGCAGGAGAGTGTAAAGAGAGAGTAAGGAGAGCAGCAGGGAGTTAGTAGAGCAGGAGAGCAGGTGAGAGAATGTAGAGAGTATGGATAGCAGGAGAGAGTAAGGAGAGCAGGAGAGAGTAAGGAGAGCTGGAGAGACTAAGGAGAGAGTACGGTGAGAGTAAGGAGAGAGTAAGGAGAGAGTAAGGACATAGTGAGCAGAGACTAGGGAGAGAGTAAGGAGAGAGTAAGGAGAGAGTAAGGATAGCAGGAGACAGTAAGGAGAGCAGGAGAGAGTAAGGAGAGCTGGAGAGACTAAGGAGAGAGTACGGTGAGAGTAAGGAGAGAGTAAGGAGAGAGTAAGGACATAGTGAGCAGAGACTAGGGAGAGAGTAAGGAGAGAGTAAGGAGAGAGTAAGGATAGCAGGAGACAGTAAGGAGAGCAGGAGAGATGAAAGAGAGAGTAAGCAGAGCAGGTGAGAGTACGGAGAGATTAAGTAGAGCAGGAGGGAGTAAGGAGAGCAGGAGAGAGTAAGGAGAGGAGGAGAGAGTGAGGAGAGCAGGAGAGAGTAAGGAGAGCAGGAGAGAGTCAGGGCAGCAGGAGAGAGTAAGGAGAGAGTAGGGAGAGCAGGAGAGAATATGGGGAGCAGGAGAGAGTCTGGAGAGCAGGAGAGAGTAATGAGAGCAGGAGTGAGTAAAGAGAGAGTAAGGAGAGCAGGTGAGAGTAAAGAGAGAGTAAGGAGAGCAAGTGAGAGTAAGGAGAGCAGGAGAGAGTAAGGAGAGAGTAGGGAGAGCAGGAGAGAGTCGGGAGAGCAGGAGAGAGTAGGGAGAGCTGGAGGGAGTAGGGAGAGCAGGAGAGAGTAAGGAGAGCAGGAGAGAGTAAGGAGAGCAGGTGAGAGTAAGGAAAGCAGGAGATAGTGAAGAGAGAGTAAGGAGAGCAGGTGAGAGTAAGGAAAGCAGGAGAGAGTGAAGAGAGAGTAAGGAGAGCAGGTGAGAGTAAAGAGAGAGTAAGAAGAGCAGGAGAGAGTAAGGGGAGCCGCACAGAGTAAGGAGAGCAGGAGAGATTAAGGAGAGCAGGAGAGAGTAAGGAGAGCAGGTGAGAGTAAGGAGAGCAGGTGGGAGTATGTAGAGAGTATGGATAGCAGGAGAGAGTAAGGAGAGCAGGAGAGAGTAAGGAGAGCTGGAGAGAGTAAGGAGAGCAGGAGAGAGTAAGGAGAGCAGCAGAGAGTAAGGATAGCAGGAGAGAGTAAGAAGAGCAGAAGAGAGTAAGGAGAGCAGGAGAGAGGTAGGAGAGCAGTAGAGTGGAAGGTGAGCAGGAGAGAGGAAGGTGAGCAGGAGAGAGTAAGGAGAGCAGGAAAGAGTATGGAGAGCATGAGAGAGTAAGGAGAGCAGGAAAACGTAAGGAGAGCAGGAGAGAGTAAGGAGAGCAGGAGAGAGTAAAGAGAGAGTAAGGAGAGCAGGAGAGAGTAAAGAGAGAGTAAGGAGAGCAGGTGAGAGAATGTAAAGAGTATGGATAGCAGGAGAGAGTAAGGAGAGCAGGAGAGAGTAAGGAGAGCTGGAGAGAGTAAGGAGAGCAGGAGAGAGGAAGGAGAGAATTAGATAGGAAGGTGAGCAGGAGAGAGGAAGGTGAGCAGGAGAGAGTAAGGAGAGCAGGAAGGAGTATGGAGAGCATGAGAGAGTAAGGAGAGCAGGAAAACGTAAGGAGAGCAGGAGAGAGTAAGGAGAGCAGGAGAGAGTAAAGAGAGAGTAAGGAGAGCAGGAGAGAGTAAAGAGAGAGTAAGGAGAGCAGGAGAGAGTCAGGGGTGCTGGAGAGATTAAGGAGAGCAGGAGAGAGTAAGGAGTGAGTAAGGAGAGCAGGAGTGAGTAAGGCGTTCAGGAGAGAGTAAGGTGCTCAGGAGAGAATATGGGGAGCAGGAGACAGTCTGGAGAGCAGGAGAGAGTAAGGAGAGCAGGAGTGAGTATAAAGCGAGTAAGGAGAGAAGTTGAGAGTTAAGAGAGCAACTGAGATTAAGGAGAGCAGGAGAGAGTAAGGAGAGAGTAGGGAGAGCAGGAGAGAGTAGGGAGAGCAGGAGAGAGAAGGGAGAGCAGGAGAGAGTAGGGAGAGCAGGAGAGAGTAAGGAGAGCAGGAGAGAGTAAGGAGAGCAGGTGAGAGTAAGGAGAGCAGGAGAGAGTAAGGAGAGCAGGAGAGAGTAAGGAGAGCAGGAGAGAGTAAGGAGAGGAGGTGAGAGTATGGAGAGAGTATGGAGAGCAGGTAGAGAGCAAGGAGAGCAGGAGAGAATAAGGGGAAAATGAGGCAGTAACGAGAGCACGAGAGAGCAAGGGGAGCAGGAGAGAGTAGGGAGAGCAGGTGAGAGTAAGGAGAGCAGGTGAGAGTAAGGAGAGCGGGTGAGAGTAAGGAGAGAAGGAGAGAGTAAGGAGAGCAGGAGAGAGTAAGGGGAGCAGGAGATAGTGTGGAGAGCTGGAGAGAGTAAGGGGAGCAGGAGAGAGTATGGAGTGCAGGAGAGAGTAAGGGGAGCAAGAGAGAGTAAGGAGAGCAGGAGAGAGTAAGGGGAGCAGGAGAGAGTACGGAGAGCAGGAGAGAGTAAGGAGAGCAGGAGAGAGTATGGAGAGCAGGTGAGAGTATGGAGAGAGTATGGAGAGCAGGAGAGAGTAAGGAGAGCAGGAGAGAGTAAGGGGAAAATGAGGAAGTAAGGAGAGCACGAGAGAGCAAGGGGAGCAGGAGAGTGGAGGGAGAGCAGGAGAGAGTAAGGAGAGCAGGTGAGAGTAAGGAGAGCGGGTGAGAGTTAGGAGAGAAGGAGAGAGTAAGGGGAGCAGGAGAGAGTACGTTGTGCAGGAGAGAGTAAGGGGAGCAGGAGATAGTGTGGAGTGCTGGAGAGAGTAAGGGGAGCAGGAGAGAGTATGGAGTGCAGGAGAGAGTAAGGGGAGCAAGAGAGAGTAAGGAGAGCAGGAGAGAGTAAGGGGAGCAGGAGAGAGCACGGAGAGCAGGAGAGAGTAAGGGGAGCAGGAGAGAGTAAGGGGAGTAGGAGAGAGTAAGGGGAGCAGGAGAGATTAGGGGGACTAGGAGAGAATAAGGGGTGCAGGAGAGAGTAAGGAGAGCAGGAGAGAGTAAGGGGAGCAGGAGAGAGTAAGGGAGCAGGAGAGAGTAAGGGAAGCAGGATTCAGTAAGGAGAGCAGGAGAGAGTAAGGGGATCAGGAGAGAGCAAGGGGAGCAGGAGAGAGTAAGGGGAGCAGGAGAGAGTAAGGAGAGCAAGAGGGATTAAGGAGAGAGTGCGGAGAGCCGGACAGAGTAAGGGGAGCTGGGGAGAGCAGGGAGAGGAGGAGACTGTAAGAAGAGTAGAAGTAAGTAGGAGAGAGTAAGGGGAGCAGGAGAGAGTAAGGGGAGCAGGAGAGAGTAAGGGGAGCAGAAAAGATATAGGAGAGCAGAAGAGAGTAAGGAGAGCAGGAGAGAGTAAGGAGAGCAGGAGAGAATAAGGAGAGCAGGAGAGAGTAAGGAGAGAGTAAGGAGAGTAGGAGAGAGTAAGCGGAGCAGGAGAGGTTAAGGGGAGCAGGAGAGAGTCAGGGGAGCAGGAGAGAGAAAGGAGAGCAGGAGAGAGTAAGGAGAGCAGGAGAAAGTAAGGGGAGCAGGAGAGAGTAAGGAGAGCAGGAGAGAGTAAGGGGAGCAGGAGGGAGTAATGGGAGCAGGAGAGAGTAAGGAGAGAAGGAGAAAGTAAGGAGAGCAAGAGAGAGTAAGGAGAGCAGGAGAGAGTAAGGAGAGTAAGGAGAAAGTAAGGAGAGAGTAAGGAGAGAGTAAGGAGAGAGTAAGGAAGAGTAAGGCAGAGTAAGGAGAGAGTAAGGAGAGAGTAAGGAGAGTAGGAGAGAGTAAGCGGAGCAGGAGAGGGTAAGGGGAGCAGGAGAGAGTCAGGGGAGCAGGAGAGAGTCAGGGGAGCAGGAGAGAGTAAGGAGAGCAGGAGAAAGTAAGGGGAGCAGGAGAGAGTAAGGTGAGCAGGAGAGAGTAAGTGGAGCAGGAGAGTGTAAAGGGAGCAAGAGAGAATAAGGGGAGCAGGAGAGTCTAAGGGGAGCAGGAGAGAGTAAGGAGAGCAGGAGAATGTAAGGGGAGCAGGAGAGAGTAAGGAGAGCAGGAGAGAGTAAGGGGAGCAGGAGAGAGTAAAGGGAGCAGGAGAGACTAAGGGGAGTAGGAGAGGGTAAGGGGAGCAGG
This sequence comes from Cetorhinus maximus, assembly GCF_964194155.1. Classification (NCBI taxonomy): domain Eukaryota; kingdom Metazoa; phylum Chordata; class Chondrichthyes; order Lamniformes; family Cetorhinidae; genus Cetorhinus; species Cetorhinus maximus. The sequence continues at coordinate 35,243 of NW_027598352.1, read as the reverse complement.
AGAGAGTAAGTAGTGCAGGAAAGAATAAAGAGAGAGTAGGGAGAGCAGGTTAGAGTACGGAGAGAGTAAGGAGAGCAGGAGAGAGTAAGGAGAGCAGGAGAGAGTAAGGAGAGCAGGAGAGAGTGAGGAGAGCAGGAGAGACTAAGGAGAGCTGGAGAGAGTCAGGGGAGCAGGAGAGAGTAAGGAGAGACAAGGGAGAGCAGGAGGGAGTATGGAGAGCAGGAGAGAGTCTGGAGAGCAGGAGAGAGTAAGGAGAGCAGGAGTGAGTAAAGAGAGAGTATGGGGAGAGGGTGAGAGTAAAGAGAGAGTAAGGAAAGCAGGAGAGAGTAAGGGGGGCCGCAGAGAGTAAGGAGAGCAGTAGAGAGTAAGTAGAGGAGGAGAGAGTAAGGAGAGCACGTGAGAGTATGGAGAGCAGGCGAGAGTACGGAGAGAGTAAGGAGAACAGGAGAGAGTTAGGGGAGCAGGAGAGAGTCAGGGGAGCAGGAGATAGTGAGGAGAGATGGAGAGAGTAAGGAGAGCAGGAGAGAGTAAGGGGAAAAGGAGACAGTAAGGAGAGCAGGTGAGAGTAAGGGGAGCAGGAGACAGTAAGGAGAGCAGGTGAGAGTAAGGAGAGCAGGAGCGAGTAAGGAGAGCAGGGGAGAGTAAGGAGAGCAGGAGAGAGTTAGGGGAGCAGGAGATAGTATGGAGAGCAGGAGAGAGTAAGGGGAGCAGGAGAGAGTATGGAAGCAGGAGAGAGTAAGGGGTGCAGGAGAGAGTAAGGAGAGCAGGGGAGAGTAAGGAGAGCAGGAGAGAGTATGGGGAGCAGGAGAGAGTAAGGGGAGCAGGAGAGAGTAAGGAGAGAAGGAGAGAGTAAGGAGAGAGTAAGGAGAGCAGAAGAGAGTAAGGGGAGCAGGAGAGAGTAAGGGGTGCAGGAGAGAGTAAGGGTAGCAGGAGAGAGTAAGGGGAGCAGCCGAGATTAAGAGGAGAAGGCGAGAGTAAGGGGAGCAAGAGAGAGTAAGGGGAGCAGGACAGAGTAATGGGAGCAGGAGAGTGTACGGAGAGCAGGAGAGTGTAAGGGGAGCTGGAGAGAGTACGGGGAGCTGGAGAGAGTAAGGGGTGCAGGAGAGAGAAAGGGGAGCAGGAGATAGTATGAGGAGCAGGAGAGAGTAAGGGGAGCAGGAGAGAGTAAGAGGAGCAGGAGAGAGTAAAGGGCGCAGGAGAGAGTAAGAGGAGCTGGATAGAGTAAGGGGAGCTGGAGAGAGTAAGGGGTGCAGGAGAGAGAAAGGGTAGCAGGAGAGAGTAAGGGGAGCAGGAGAGAGTAAGGGGAGCAGGAGAGAGCAAGGGGAGCAGGAGAGAGTAAGGGGAGCAAGAGAGAGTAAGGTGAGCAGGAGAGAGTAAGGGGAGCAGTCGATGGTAAGGGGAGCAGGATAGAATAAGGAGAGCAGGAGAGAATAAGGAGAGCAGGAGAGAGTAAGGAGAGCAGGAGAGAATAAGGAGAGCAGGAGAGAATAAGGAGAGCAGGAGAGAGTAAGAAGATCAGGAGAGAGTAAGAGGAGCACGAGAGAGTAAGGAGAGCAGGAGAGAGTAAGGGGAGCAGGAGAGAGTAAGGGGAGCAGGACAGAGTAAGGAGAGCAGGAGAGATTACGGGGAGCACGAGAGAGTAAGGAGAGCAGGAGTGAGTAAGGAGAGCAGGGGTGAGTAAGGGGAACAGGAGAGAGTAAGGGGAGCAGCAGAGAGTAAGGGGAGCAGGAGAGAGTAAGGGCAGCAGGAGAGCGCAAGGGGAGCAGGAGAGAGCAAGGGGAGCAGGAGAGAGTTACGAGAGAGTAAGGAGAGCAGGGGAGAATAAGGAGAGCAGGAGAGAGTAAGGGGAGCAGGAGATAGTAAGGGGAGCAGGAGAGAGTAAGGGGAGCACGAGAGATTAAGGGGAACAGGAGAGAATAAGGAGAGCAGGAGAGCGTAAAGAGAGAGTAAGGAGAGCAACAGAGAGTAAGGAGAGCAGCAGAGAGTAAGGACAGAGTAAGGGGAGCAGGAGAGAGTAAGCGGAGCAGCAGAGAGTAACGAGAGCAGGAGAGAGTAACGACAGAGTAAGGGGAGCAGGAGAGAGTAAGGACAGCAGGAGAGTGTAAGGAGAGCATGAGAGAGAAAGGAGAGCTGGAGATTCTAAGGGGAGCAAGAGAGAGTAAGGAGAGGAGGAGAGAGTAAGGGGAGCAGGAGAGAGTAAGGAGGGCAGGAGAGTGTAAGGAGATCAGGATAGAGTAAGGAGAGCAGGAGAGAGTAAGGGGAGCAGGAGAGAGTAAGGGGAGCAGGAGAGAGTAAGGAGAGCAGGAGAGAGTAAGGAGAGCAGGAGAGAGTAAGGAGAGAGTAAGGAGAGCAGTAGAGAGTAAGGAGAGCAGGAGAGAGTTAGGAGAGTAAGGAGAGTGTAAGCAGAGAGTACGGAGAGAGTAAGGAGAGAGTAAGGAGAGAGAAAGGAGAGAGTAAGGAGAGCAGGAGAGAGTAAGGAGAGCAGGACCGTTTGCGTAGAGCAGGAGAGAGTAAGGAGAGCAGGAGAGAGTAAGGAGAGCAGGAGAGAGTACGGAAAGCAGGAGAGAGTAAAGAGAGAGTAAGGAGAGCAGGCGAGTGTAAGGGGAGCATTTGAGAGTAAGGAAAGCAGGAGAGAGTCAGAGTAGCAGGAGAGAGTAAGGAGAGAGTAGGGAGAGCAGTAGAGAGTATTGGGAGCAGGAGAAGGTCTGGAGAACAGTAGATAGTAAGGAGAACAGAAGTGAGTAAAGAGAGAGTAAGGAGAGCAGGTGATAGTAAAGAGAGAGTAAGGAGAGCAAGTGAGAGTAAGGAGAGCAGGAGAGAGTAAGGAGAGAGTAGGGAGAGCAGGAGAGAGTAGGGAGAGGAGGAGAGAGTAGGGAGAGCAGGAGAGAGTAAGGAGAGCAGGAGAGAGTAAGGAGAGCGGGTGAGAGTAAGGAGAGCAGGAGAGAGTTAGGGGAGCAGGAGATAGTATGAAGAGCAGGAGAGAGTAAGGGGAGCAGGAGAGAGTATGGAAGCAGGAGAGAGTAAGGGGTGCTGGAGGGAGTAAGGAGAGCAGGAGAGAGTAAGGGGAGCAGGAGAGAGTAAGTGGAGCAGGAGAGAGTAAGGAGAGCAGGAGAGAGTAAGGAGAGAGTAAGGAGAGCAGAAGAGAGTAAGGGGAGCAGGAGAGAGTAAGGGGTGCAGGAGAGAGTAAGGGGAGCAGGAGAGAGTAAGGGGTGCAGCCGAGATTAAGAGGACAAGGCGAGAGCAAGGGGTGCAGGAGAGATTAAGGGGAGCAGGAGAGTGTACGAAGAGCAGGAGAGTGTAAGGGGAGCTGGAGACAGTAAGGGGAGCTGTAGAGAGTAAGGGGTGCAGGAGAGAGAAAGGGTAACAGGGGATAGTAAGGGGAGCAGGAGAGAGTAAGGGGAGAAGGAGAGAGTAAGGGGAGCAGGAGAGAGTAAGGGGAGCAGGAGAGAGTAAGGGGCGCAGGAGAGAGTAAGGGGAGCTGGATAGATTAAGGCGAGCTGGAGAGAGTAAGGGGTGCAGGAGAGAGAAAGTGTAGCAGGAGAGAGTAAGGGGTGCAGGAGAGAGTAAGGGGAGCAAGAGAGAGTAAGGGGAGCAGGAGAGAGTAAGGGGAGCAGGCGAGAGTAAGGGGAGCAGGATAGAATAAGAAGAGCAGGAGAGAGTAAGGAGAGAGTAAGGAGAGCAGGAGATAGTAAGGGGAGCAGGAGAGAGTAAGGGGTGCAGGAGGGAGTAAGGGTAGCAGGAGAGCGCAAGGGGAGCAGGAGAGAGCAAGGGGAGCAGGAGAGAGTTACGAGAGAGTAAGGAGAGCAGGGGAGAATAAGGAGAGCAGGAGAGAGTAAGGGGAGCTGGAGATAGTAAGGGGAGCAGGAGAGAGCAAGGGGAGCAGGAGAGATTAAGTGGAACAGGAGAGAATAAGGAGAGCAGGAGAGAGTAAGGAGAGCAGCAGAGAGTAAGGAGAGCAGCAGAGATTAAGGACAGAGTAAGGGGTGAAGGAGAGAGTAAGGGGAGCAGCAGAGAGTAACGAGAGCAGGAGAGAGTAAGGACAGAGTAAGGGGAGCAGGAGAGAGTAAGGACAGCAGGAGAGTGTAAGGAGAGCATGAGAGAGAAAGGAGAGCTGGAGATTGTAGGGGGAGCAGGAGAGAGTAAGGAGAGGAGGAGAGAGTAAGGGGAGCAGGAGAGAGTAAGAAGGGCAGGAGAGTGTAAGGAGATCAGGAGAGAGTGAGGAGAGCAGGAGAGAGTAAGGGGAGGAGGAGAGAGTAAGTTGAGCAGGAGAGAGTAAGTGGAGCAGGAGAGAGTAAGGGGAGCAGGAGAGAGTAAGGAGAGCAGGAGAGAGTAAGGAGAGCAGGAGAGAGTAAGGAGAGCAGTAGAGAGTAAGGAGAGCAGGAGAGAGTTAGGAGAGTAAGGAGAGAGTAAGCAGAGAGTAAGGAGAGAGTAAGGAGAGAGTAAGGAGAGAGAAAGGAGAGAGTAAGGAGAGCAGGAGAGAGTAAGGAGAGCAGGACCGTGTGCGGAGAGCAGGAGAGCGTAAGGAGAGCAGGAGAGAGTAAGGAGAGCAGGAGAGAGTACGGAAAGCAGGAGAGAGTAAAGAGAGAGTAAGGAGAGCAGGTGAGTGTAAGGGGAGCAGTTGAGAGTAAGGAGAGCAGGAGAGAGCCTGGGTAGCAGGAGAGAGTAAGGAGAAAGTAGGGAGAGCAGTAGAGAGTATTGGGAGCAGGAGAAGGTCTGGAGAGCAGTAGATAGTAAGGAGAACAGGAGTGAGTAAAGAGAGAGTAAGGAGAGCAGGTGATAGTAAAGAGAGAGTAAGGAGAGCAAGTGAGAGCAAGGAGAGCAGGAGAGAGTAAGGAGAGAGTAGGGAGAGCAGGAGAGAGTAGGGAGAGCAGGAGAGCGTAGGGAGAGCAGGAGAGAGTAAGGAGAGCAGGAGAGAGTAAGGAGAGCAGGTGAGAGTAAGGAGAGCAGGAGAGAGTTAGGGGAGCAGGAGATAGTATGGAGAGCAGGAGAGAGTAAGGGGAGCAGGAGAGAGTATGGAAGCAGGAGTGAGTAAGGGTGCTGGAGAGAGTAAGGAGAGCAGGAGAGAGTAAGGGGAGCAGGAGAGAGTAAGTGGAGCAGGAGAGAGTAAGGAGAGCAGGAGAGAGTAAGGGGAGCAGGAGAGAGTAAGTGGTGCAGGAAAGAGTAAGGGTAGCAGGAGAGAGTAAGGGGTAAAGCCGAGATTAAGAGGAGAAGGCGAGAGTAAGGGGAGCAGGAGAGATTAAGGGGAGCAGGACAGAGTAAGGGGAGTAGGAGAGTGTACGAAGAGCAGGAGAGTGTAAGGGGAGCTGGAGAGAGTAAGGGGAGCTGGAGAGAATAAGGGGTGCAGGAGAGAGAAAGTGGAGCAGGAGATAGTAAGGGGAGAAGGAGAGAGTAAGGGGAGCAGGAGAGAGTAAGGGGAGCTGGAGAGAGTAAGGGGAGCAGGAGAGAGTAAGGGGCGCAGGAGAGAGTAAGGGGAGCTGGATAGAGTAAGGGGAGCTGGAGAGAGTAAGGGGTGCAGGAGAGAGAAAGTGTAGCAGGAGAGAGTAAGGGGAGCAGGAGAGAGTAAGGGGAGCAAGAGAGAGTAAGGGGAGCAGGAGAGAGTAAGGGGAGCATGCGAGAGTAAGGGTAGCAGGATAGAATAAGGAGAGCAGGAGAGAATAAGGACAGCAGGAGAGAGTAAGAAGAGCAGGAGAGAATAAGGAGAGCAGGAGAGAGTAAGGTGAGCAGGAGAGAGTAAGGGGAGCAGGAGAGAGCAAGGAGAGCAGGAGAGAGTAAGAGGAGCACGAGAGAGTAAGGAGAGCTGGAGAGAGTAGGGGAGCAGGAGAGAATAAGGAGAGCAGGAGAGTGTAAGGAGAGCAGGAGAGATTACGGGGAGCAGGAGAGAGTAAGGAGAGCAGGAGAGAGTAAGGAGAGCAGGGGAGAGTAAGGGGAGCAGGAGAGGGTAAGGGGAGCAGCAGAGAGTACGGGAAGCAGGAGAGAGTAAGGGTAGCAGGAGAGAAAAGGGGAGCAGGAGAGAGCAAGGGGAGCAGGAGAGAGTAAAGAGAGAGTAAGGAGAGCAGGGGAGAATTAGGAGAGCAGGAGAGTGTAAGGGGAGCAGGAGAGAGTAAGGGGAGCAGGAGAGAGGAAGGGGAGCAGGAGAGATTAAGGGGAACAGGAGAGAATAAGGAGAGCAGGAGAGAGTAAAGAGAGAGTAAGGAGAGCAGCAGAGAGTAAGGAGAGCATCAGAGAGTAACGAGAGCAGGAGAGAGTAAGGAGAGAGTAAGGGGAGCAGGAGAGAGTAAGGACAGCAGGAGAGTGTAAGGAGAGCATGAGAGAGAAATTAGAGCTGGAGATTGTAAGGGGAGCAGGAGAGAGTAAGGAGAGAGTAAGGAGAGCAGGAGATAGTAAGGAGAGCAGGAGAGAGTCAGGGTAGCATGAGAGTGTAAGGAGAGAGTAGGGAGAGCAGGAGAGAGTATTGGGAGCAGGAGAGAGTCTGGAGAGCAGTAGAGAGTAAGGAGAACAGGTGTGAGTAAAGAGAGAGTAAGGAGAGCAGGTGAGAGTAAAGAGAGAGTAAGGAAAGCAACTGAGAGTAAGGAGAGCAGTAGAGAGTAAGGAGAGAGTAGGGAGAGCAGGAGAGAGTAGGGAGAGCAGTAGAGAGTAGGGAGAGCAGGTGAGAGTAAGGAGAGAGTAAGGACAGCATGAGAGAGTAAGGAGAGCAGGAGAGAGTAAGGGGAGCAGGTGAGAGTAAGGAGAGCAGGGGAGAGTAAGGAGAGAGTAAGGAGAGCAGGAGAGAGTAAGGGGAGCAGGAGAGATTCAGGGGAGCAGCAGATAGTAAGGAGAGCAGGAGAGAGGAAGGAGAGCAGGAGACAGTAAGGGGAAAAGGAGACAGTAAGGAGAGCAGGAGAGAGCAAGGAGAGCAGGAGAGAGTAAAGGGAGCAGGAGAGAGTAAGGAGAGCAGTAGAGAGTAAGGAGAGCAGGTGAGACTAAGGAGAGCAGGAGAGAGTAAGGATAGCAGGAGAGAGTAAGGTGAGCAGGAGAGAGTTAGGGGAGCAGGAGATATTATGGAGAGCAGGAGAGAGTAAGGAGAGACTAAGGGGAGCAGGAGATAGTAAGGAGAGCAGGAGAGAGTCCGGGGAGCAGGAGAGAGTTAGGAGAGAGTAGGGAGAGCAGGAGAGAGTAATGGGAGCAGGAGAGAGTCTGGAGAGCAGCAGAGAGTAAGGAGAACATGAGTGAGTAAAGAAAGAGTAAGGAGAGCAGATGAGAATAAAGAGAGAGTAAGGACAGCAACTGAGAGTAAGGAGAGCAGGAGAGTGTAAGGAGAGAGTAGGGAGAGCAGGAGAGAGTAGGGAGAGCCGGAGAGAGTAGGGAGAGCAGGTGAGAGTAAGGAGATAGTAAGGACAGCAGGAGAGAGTAAGGAGAGCAGGAGAGAGTAAGGGGAGCAGGTGAGAGTAAGGAGAGCAGGGGAGAGAAAGGAGAGAGTAAGGAGAGCAGGAGAGTGTAAGGGGAGCAGGAGAGAGTCAGGGGAGCTGGAGATAGTAAGGAGAGCAGAAGAGAGGAAGGAGAGCAGGTGAGAGTAAGGGGAAAAGGAGACAGTAAGGAGAGCAGGAGAGAGCAAGGAGAGCAGGAAAGAGTAAGGGGAGCAGGAGAGAGTAAGGAGAGCAGTAGAGTGTAAGGAGGGTAGGTGAGACTAAGGAGAGCAGGAGATAGTGAGGAGAGCAGGAGAGAGTAAGGAGAGCAGGAGAGAGTTAGGGGAGCTGGAGATATTATGGTGAGCAGGAGAGAGTAAGGAGAGAGTAAGGAGAGCAGGAGATAGTAAGGAGAGCAGGAGAGAGTCTGGAGAGCAGCAGAGAGTAAGGAGAACATGAGTGAGTAAAGAGAGAGTAAGGAGAGCAGATGAGAGTAAAGAGAGAGTAAGGACAGCAACTGAGAGTAAGGAGAGCAGGAGAGAGTAAGGAGAGAGTAGGGAGAGCATGAGAGAGTAGGGAGAGTATGAGAGATTAGGGAGAGCAGGAGAGAGTAAGGAGAGCAGGAGAGAGTAGGGAGAGCAGGAGAGAGTAAGGAAACCAGGAGAGAGTAAAGAGAGAGTAAGGAGAGCAGGTGAGAGTAAAGAGAGACTAAGGAGAGCAGGAGAGAGTAAGGGGAGCCACAGAGAGTAAGGAGTGCAGGAGAGAGTAAGGAGAGCAGGAGAGAGTAAGAAAAGCAGTGAGAGTAAGGAGAGCAGGTGAGATTACGGAGAGAGTAAGGTGAGCAGGAGAGAGTCAGGGGAGCAGGAGAGAGTCAGGGGAGCAGGAGATAGTAAGGGGAGCAGGAGAGAGTAAGCAGAGCAGGAGAGAGTAAGGGGAAAAGGAGACAGTAAGGAGAGCAGGAGAGAGTAAGGAGAGCAAGAGAGAGAAAAGAGAGCAGGTGAGAGTAAGGAGAGCAGGAGAGAGTAAGGAGAGCAGGAGAGAGTAAGGAGAGCAGGAGAGAGTAAGAGGAGCAGGAGATAGTATGGAGAGCAGGAGAGAGTAAGGGGAGCAGGAGAGAGTAAGGAGAGCAGGAGAGAGTAAGGGGAGCAGGAGAGAGAAATGAGAGAAGGAGAGAATAAGGGGAGCAGGAGAGAGTATGGAGAGCAGGAGAGAGTAAGGGGAGCAGGAGAGAGTAAGGGGGTTAGGAGAGAGTAAGGGGAGCAGGAGAGAGTAAGAAGAGCAGGAGAGAGTAATGGGAGCAGGAGAGAGTCTGGAGAGCAGCAGAGAGTAAGGAGAACATGAGTGAGTAAAGAAAGAGTAAGGAGAGCAGATGAGAGTAAAGAGAGAGTAAGGACAGCAACTGAGAGTAAGGAGAGCAGGAGAGTGTAAGGAGAGAGTAGGGAGTGCAGGAGAGAGTAGGGAGAGACGGAGAGAGTAGGGAGAGCAGGTGAGAGTAAGGAGAGACTAAGGACAGCAGGAGAGAGTAAGGAGAGCAGGAGAGAGTACGGGGAGCAGGTGAGAGTAAGGAGAGCAGGGGAGAGAAAGGAGAGAGTAAGGAGAGAAGGAGAGTGTAAGGGGAGCAGGAGAGAGTCAGGGGAGCTGGAGATAGTAAGGAGAGCAGCAGAGAGGAAGGAGAGCAGGAGAGAGTAAGGGGAAAAGGAGACAGTAAGGAGAGCAGGAGAGAGCAAGGAGAGCAGGAGAGAGTAAGGGGAGCAGGAGAGAGTAAGGAGAGCAGTAGAGTGTAAGGAGGGCAGGTGAGACTAAGGAGAGCAGGAGATAGTGAGGAGAGCAGGAGAGAGTCTGGAGAGCAGCAGAGAGTAAGGAGAGCAGGAGAGAGTTAGGGGAGCAGGAGATATTATGGTGAGCAGGAGAGAGTAAGGAGAGAGTAAGGAGAGCAGGAGATAGTAAGGAGAGCAGGAGAGAGTCTGGAGAGCAGCAGAGAGTAAGGAGAACATGAGTGAGTAAAGAGAGAGTAAGGAGAGCAGATGAGAGTGAAGAGAGAGTAAGGACAGCAACTGAGAGTAAGGAGAGCAGGAGAGAGTAAGGAGAGAGTAGGGAGAGCATGAGAGAGTAGGGAGAGCATGAGAGATTAGGGAGAGCAGGAGAGAGTAAGGAAACCAGGAGAGAGTAAAGAGAGAGTAAGGAGAGCATGTGAGAGTAAAGAGAGACTAAGGAGAGCAGGAGAGAGTAAGGGGAGCCACAGAGATTAAGGAGTGCAGGAGAGAGTAAGGAGAGCAGGAGAGAGTAAGAAAAGCAGTGAGAGTAAGGAGAGCAGGTGAGATTACGGAGAGAGTAAGGTGAGCAGGAGAGAGTCAGGGGAGCAGGAGAGAGTCAGGGGAGCAGGAGATAGTAAGGGGAGCAGGAGAGAGTAAGCAGAGCAGGAGAGAGTAAGGGGAAAAGGAGACAGTAAGGAGAGCAGGAGAGAGTAAGGAGAGCAAGAGAGAGATAAGAGAGCAGGTGAGAGTAAGGAGAGCAGGAGAGAGTAAGGAGAGCAGGAGAGAGTAAGGAGAGCAGGAGAGAGTAAGAGGAGCAGGAGATAGTATGGAGAGCAGAAGAGAGTAAGGGGAGCAGGAGAGAGTAAGGAGAGCAGGAGAGAGTAAGGGGAGCAGGAGAGAGAAATGAGAGAAGGAGAGAATAAGGGGAGCAGGAGAGAGTATGGAGAGCAGGAGAGAGTAAGGGGAGCAGGAGAGAGTAAGAAGAGCAGGAGAGAGTAAGGGGAGAAGGACAGAGTAAGGGGAGCAGGAGAGAGTAAGGGGAGCAGGATAGAGTAAGGAGAGCAGGAGAGAGTAAGGGGATCAGGAGAGAGTGAGGAGAGCAGGAGAGAGTAAGGGGAGCAGGAGAGATTAAGGGGAGCAAGAGAGAGTAAGGGGAGCAGGAGAGAGTAAGGAGTGCAGGGGAGAGTAAGGGGAGCAGGAGAGAATAAGGAGAGCCGGAGAGAATAAGGGGAGCATGAGAAAGTAAGGGGAGCAGGAGAGAGTAAGGGGAACAGGAGAGAGTAAGGGGAGCAGGAGAGATAAGGGGAGCAGGAGAGATTATGGGGAGCAGGAGAGAGTAAGGGGAGCAGGAGAGAGTAAGGGGAGCAGGAGAGAGTATGGGGAGCAGGCGGGAGTAAGGGGAGCAGGCGAGAGTAAGGGGAGCAGGCGAGAGTAAGGGGAGCAGGAGAGAGTAAGGGGAGCAGGAGAGGGTAAGGAGAGCAGGAGAGAGTAAGGAGAGCAGGAAAGAATAAAGAGAGAGCAGGGAGAGCAGGTGAGAGTTCGGAGAGAGTAAGGAGAGCAGGAGAGAGTAAGGAGAGCAGGAGAGAGTAAGGAGAGCAGGAAAGAGTAAGGAGAGCAGGAGAGAGTAAGGAGAGCAGGAGAGAGTAAGGAGAGCAGGAGAGAGTTAGGGGAACAGGAGAGAGTAAGGGGAGCAGGACAGAGTAAGGGGAGCAGGAGATTGTACGGAGAGCAGGAGAGTGTAAGGAGAGCAGGAGGGAGTTAGGGGAGCTGGAGATATTATGGAGAGCAGGAGAGAGTAAGGAGAGAGTAAGGAGAGCAGGAGATAGTAAGGAGAGCAGGGGAGAGTCCGGGGAGCAGGAGAGAGTTAGGAGAAAGTGGGAAGAGCAGGAGGGAGTAATGGGAGCAGGAGAGAGTCTGGAGAGCAGCAGAGAGTAAGGAGAACATGAGTGAGTAAAGAGAGAGTAAGGAGAGCAGATGAGAGTAAAGAGAGAGTAAGGACAGCAACTGAGAGTAAGGAGAGCAGGAGAGTGTAAGGAGAGAGTAGGGAGAGCGGGAGAGAGTAGGGAGAGCAGGTGAGAGTATGGAGATCAGGAGAGAGTAAGGGGAGCAGGAGGGAGTAACGGGAGCAGGAGAGAGTACGGAAAGAGTAAGGAGAGAGTAAGGAGAGAGAAAGGAGAGCAGTAGACCGGAAGGAGAGCAGGAGAGATTAAGGAGAGCAGGAGAGAGTAAGGAGAGCAGGAGAGAGTAAGGAGAGCATTGGAGAGTGAAGCGAGAGTATGGAGAGCAGGTGAGAGTACGGAGAGAGTAAGGGGAGCAGGAGAGAGTAAGGGGAACAGGAGAGAGTAAGGGGAGCAGGAGAGATAAGGGGAGCAGGAGAGATTATGGGGAGCAGGAGAGAGTAAGGGGAGCAGGAGAGAGTAAGGGGAGCAGGAGAGAGTATGGGGAGCAGGCGGGAGTAAGGGGAGCAGGCGAGAGTAAGGGGAGCAGGCGAGAGTAAGGGGAGCAGGAGAGAGTAAGGGGAGCAGGAGAGGGTAAGGAGAGCAGGAGAGAGTAAGGAGAGCAGGAAAGAATAAAGAGAGAGCAGGGAGAGCAGGAGAGAGTTCGGAGAGAGTAAGGAGAGCAGGAGAGAGTAAGGAGAGCAGGAGAGAGTAAGGAGAGCAGGAAAGAGTAAGGAGAGCAGGAGAGAGTAAGGAGAGCAGGAGAGAGTAAGGAGAGTAAGGAGAGTAGGAGAGAGTACGGAGAGCAGGAGACAGTCAGGGGAGCAGGAGAGAGTAAGGATAGAGTAGGGCGAGCAGGAGAGAGTATGGAGAGCAGGAGAGAGTCTGGAGAGCAGGAGACAGTAAGGAGAGTAGGAGTGAGTAAAGAAAGAGTAAGGAGAGTAGGAGTGATTAAAGAGAGGGCAAGGAGAGCAGCTGAGAGTAAGGACAGCAGGAGAGAGTAAGGAGAGAATAGGGAGAGCAGGAGAGAGTGGGGAGAACAGGAGAGAGTAAGGAGAGCAGGAGAGATAAGAGAGAGAGTAAGGAGAGAAGGGTAGAGTAAGGGGAGCCGCAGAGAGTAAGTAGAGCAGGAGAGAGTAAGGTGTGCAGGAGAGAGTAAGGAGAGCAGGTGAGAGTAAGGAGAGCAGGTGAGAGTACGGAGAGAGTAAGGAGAGCAGGAGAGACTCAGGACAGCAGGAGAGAGTCAGGGGAGCAGGAGATAGTAAGGAGAGCTGGAGAGAGTAAGGAGAGCAGGAGAGAGTAAGGGGAAAAGGAGACAGTAAGGAGAGCAGGAGAGAGTAACGGGAGCAGGAGAGAGTAAGGAAAGCAGGAGAGAAAGGAGGGAAGGAGAGAAATGGAGAGCAGGGGAGAATAAGGGGAGCAGGAGAGAGTAAGGGGATCAGGAGAGAGTAAGGGGATCAGGAGAGAGTAAGGGGGTCAGGAGAGAGCAAGGGGAGCAGGAGAGAGTAAGGGGAGCAGGAGAGAGTAAGGGGAGCAGGAGAGAGTAAGGGAAGCAGGAGAGATTAAGGGCAGCAGGAGAGAGTAATGGGAGCAGGAGAGACTTTGGAGAGCAGGAGAGAATAAGGGGTGCAGGAGAGAGTAAGGGGAGCAGGAGAGAGTAAGGGGAGCAGGAGAGAGTTGGGGAGCAGGAGAGAGTAAGGGGAACAGGAGAGAGTAAGGGGAGCAGGCGAGAGTAAGGCTAGCAGCCGAGAGTAAGGGGAGCAGGCGAGATTAAGGGGAGCAGTCGAGAGTAAGGGGAGCAGGAGAGAGTAAGGGGAGCAGGCGAGAGTAAGGGGAGCAGGCGAGAGTATGGCGAGCAGGCAAGAGTAAAGGGAGCAGGAAAGAGTAAGGAGAGCAGGAGTGAGTTTGGAGAGAGGAAGGAGAACACGAGAGAGTAAGGGGAGCAGCAGAGAGTAAGGGGAAAAGGAGACAGTTAGGAGAGCAGGAGAGAGTAAGGGGAGCAGTAGAGAGTAAGGAGAGCAGGAGGGAGTAAGGAGAGCAGGAGAGAGGAAGGAGAGCAGGTGAGAGTAAGGAGAACAGAGGAGAGTAAGGAGAGCAGGAGAGAGTAAGGGGAGCAGGAGAGAGTATGGAGAGCAGGAGAGAGTAAGGGGAGCAGGTGAGAGTAAGGAGAGCAGGAGAGAGTAAGGAGAGCAGGAGAGAGTAAGGGGAGCAGGAGAGAGTAAGGGGAGCAGGCGAGAGTATGGCGAGCAGGCAAGAGTAAAGGGAGCAGGAAAGAGTAAGGAGAGCAGGAGTGAGTATGGAGAGAGTAGGGAGAACACGAGAGAGTAAGGGGAGCAGTGGAGAGTAAGGGGAAAAGGAGACAGTAAGGAGAGCAGGAGAGAGTAAGGGGAGCAGTAGAGAGTAAGGAGAGCAGGAGGGAGTAAGGAGAGCAGGAGAGATGAAGGAGAGCAGGTGAGAGTAAGGAGAGCAGGAGAGAGTAAGGAGAGCAGGAGAGAGTAAGGGGAGCAGGAGAGAGTATGGAGAGCAGGAGAGAGTAAGGGGAGCAGGTGAGAGTAAGGAGAGCAGGAGAGAGTAAGGGAAGCAGGAGAGAGTAAGGAGAGCAGGAGAAAGTAAGGGGTGCAGGAGAGAGTATGGAGAGCAGGAGAGAGTAAGGGGAGCAGGAGAGAGTTAGGGGAGCAGGAGAGAGTAAGAAGAGCAGGAGAGAATAAGGAGAGCAGGAGAGGGTAAGGAGAGCAGGAGAGAGTAAGGAGAGCAGGATAGAGTAAGGGGAGGAGGAGAGAGTAGGGAGTGCCGTAGAATCTAAGGAGAGCAGGGGAGAGTAAGGAGAGAGTAAGGGGAGAAGGAGAGAGTAAGGAGAGTAGGAGAGAGTAAGGAGAGCAGGGGAGAGTAAGGAGAGCAGGAGAGAGTAAGGTGCGGAGGAGAGAGTAAGGAGAGCAGGAGAGAGTAAGGGCAGCAGGAGATAGTAAGGAGAGCAGGAGAGAGTAGGGAGAGCAGGTGAGAGTATGGAGAGCAGGAGAGAAAAAGGGGAGCAGGAGGGAGTAACGGGAGCAGGAGAGAGTACGGAAAGAGTAAGGAGAGAGTAAGGAGAGCGTAAGGAGAGAGTAAGGAGAGAGAAAGGAGAGCAGTAGACCGTAAGGAAAGCAGGAGAGATTAAGGAGAGCAGGAGAGAGTAAGGAGAGCAGGAGAGAGTAAGGAGAGCATTGGAGAGTGAAGCGAGAGTATGGAGAGCAGGTGAGAGTACGGAGAGAGTAAGGAGAGCAGGAGAGAGTAAGGAGAGCAGGAGAGAGTAAGGAGAGTAAGGAGAGTAGGAGAGAGTACGGAGAGCAGGAGACAGTCAGGGGAGCAGGAGAGAGTAAGGATAGAGTAGGGAGAGCAGGAGAGAGTATGGAGAGCAGGAGAGAGTCTGGAGAGCAGGAGAGAGTAAGGAGAGTAGGAGTGAGTAAAGAAAGAGTAAGGAGAGCAGGAGTGATTAAAGAGAGGGCAAGGAGAGCAGCTGAGAGTAAGGACAGCAGGAGAGAGTAAGGAGAGAGTAGGGAGAGCAGGAGAGAGTGGGGAGAACAGGAGAGAGTAAGGAGAGCAGGAGAGATAAGAGAGAGAGTAAGGAGAGTAGGGTAGAGTAAGGGGAGCCGCAGAGAGTAAGTAGAGCAGGAGAGAGTAAGGAGTGCAGGAGAGAGTAAGGAGAGCAGGTGAGAGTAAGGAGAGCAGGTGAGAGTACGGAGAGAGTAAGGAGAGCAGGAGAGACTCAGGACAGCAGGAGAGAGTCAGGGGAGCAGGAGATAGTAAGGAGAGCTGGAGAGAGTAAGGAGAGCAGGAGAGAGTAAGGGGAAAAGGAGACAGTAAGGAGAGCAGGAGAGAGTAAAGGGAGCAGGAGAGAGTAAGGAAAGCAGGAGAGAGTAAGGGGATCAGGAGAGAGTAAGGGGATCAGGAGAGAGTAAGGGGGTCAGGAGAGAGCAAGGGGAGCAGGAGAGAGTAAGGGGAGCAGGAGAGAGTAAGGGGAGCAGGAGAGAGTAAGGGGAGCAGGAGAGATTAAGGGCAGCAGGAGAGAGTAATGGGAGCAGGAGAGAGTTTGGAGAGCAGGAGAGAATAAGGGGTGCAGGAGAGAGTAAGGGGAGCAGGAGAGAGTAAGGGGAGCAGGAGAGAGTTGGGGAGCAGGAGAGAGTAAGGGGAGCAGGAGAGAGTAAGGGGAGCAGGCGAGAGTAAGGCTGGCAGGCGAGAGTAAGGGGAGCAGGCGAGATTAAGGGGAGCAGTCGAGAGTAAGGGGAGCAGGAGAGAGTAAGGGGAGCAGGCGAGAGTAAGGGGAGCAGGCGAGAGTATGGCGAGCAGGCAAGAGTAAAGGGAGCAGGAAAGAGTAAGGAGAGCAGGAGTGAGTATGGAGAGAGTAAGGAGAACACGAGAGAGTAAGGGGAGCAGTAGAGAGTAAGGGGAAAAGGAGACAGTTAGGAGAGCAGGAGAGAGTAAGGGGAGCAGTAGAGAGAAAGGAGAGCAGGAGGGAGTAAGGAGAGCAGGAGAGAGGAAGGAGAGCAGGTGAGAGTAAGGAGAGCAGGAGAGAGTAAGGAGAGCAGGAGAGAGTAAGGAGAGCAGGAGAGTTTAAGGGGAGCTGGAGATAGTAGGGAGAGCAGGAGAGAGTAAGGGGAGCAGGAGAGAGTATGGAGAGCAGGAGAGAGTAAGGGGAGCAGGTGAGAGTAAGGAGAGCAGTAGAGAGTAAGGGAAGCAGGAGAGAGTATGGAGAGCAGGAGAAAGTAAGGGGAGCAGGAGAGAGTATGGAGAGCAGCAGAGAGTAAGGAGAGCAGGTGAGAGAAAGCAGAGCAGGTGAGATTAACGGAAGCAAGAGAGAGTAAGGGGAGCAGGAGAGAGTAAGGGGAGCAGGAGAGAGTAAGGGGAGCACGAGAGAGTAAGGGGTGTAGGAGAGAGTAGGGGGAGCAGGAGAGAGTAAGGGTAGCATGAGAGAGTAAAGGGAGCAGGAGAGAATAAGGTGGAGCAGGAGAGAGTAAGGGGAGCAGGAGAGAGTAAGAGGAGCAGCAGAGAGTAAGGGGAACAGGAGAGTGTATGGGGAGCAGGAGAGAGTAGGGGAACAGGATAGAATAAGGAGAGCAGGAGAGAAAAAGGAGAGCAGGAGAGAGTAAGGGGAGCAGGAGAGAGTATGGAGAGCAGGAGAGAGTAAGGGAGCAGGAGAGAGTGTGGAGAGTAGGAGAGAGTAAGGTGAGCAGGACAGAATAAGGAGAGCAGGAGAGAGTAAGGGGAGCAGGAGACAGTAAGGAGAGCAGTAAAGAGCGTGGGGAGCAGGGGAGTGTATGGAGAGCAGGAGAGAGTAAGGGGAGCAGGAGAGAGTGAGGGGAGCAGGAGAGAGTAAGGGGAGCAGTAGAGATTTAGGGGAGCAGGAGAGAGTAAGGAGAGCAGGAGAGTGTGAGGAGAGAGTATGGAGAGCAGGAGAGAGTAAGGGGAGCAGGAGAGAGTAGGGAGTGCAGTAGAGTCTAAGGAGAGCAGGGGAGAGGAAGGAGAGAGTAAGGGGAGCAGGAGAGAGTAAGGGGAGCAAAGAGAGTAAGGGGAGCAGGAGAGAGTAAGGAGAGCAGTAGAGAGTAGGGAAGCGGGTGAGAGTAAGGAGAGCAGTGAGAGTAACGTGAGCAGGAGAGAGTAAGGTGAGCAGGAGAGAGTAGGGGGAGCTGGAGAGAGTAAGGAGAGCTGGAGAGAGAAAGGGGAGCAGGAGGGAGTAACGGCAGCAAGAGAGAGTATTGAGATTGTACGGAGAGAGTAAGGAGAGAGTAAGGAGAGAGTAAGGAGAGGGCAAGGAGAGCAGGAGAAGTAAGGAGAGCAGGAGAGAGTAAGGAGAGCAGGAGAGAGTAAAAGAGCAGGAGAGAGTAAGGAGAGCATTAGAGAGTAAAGAGAGAGTAAGGAGAGCAGGTGAAAGTACGGAGAGAGTAAGGAGAGCAGGAGAGAGTAAGGAGATCAGGAGAGATTAAGGAGAGTAGGGAGAGCAGGAGACAGTAAGGAGAGCAGGAGAGAGTCAGGGGAGCAGGAGAGAGTAAGGAGAGCAGGAGAGAGTATGGAGAGAGTAAGGAGAACAGGAGAGAGTAAGTGGAGCAGGAGAGGGTAAGGGGAGCAGTAGAGAGTATGGAGAGCAGGAGAGTGTAAGGGGAGCTAGAGAGAGTAAGGGGAGCAGGAGAGAGTAAGGAGAGCAGGAGAGAGTAAGGTGCGCAGCAGAGTGTAAGGAGAGCAGGAGAGAAAAGGGGAGCAGGAGAGAAAGGAGGGCAGGAGAGAAAAGGAGAGCTGGGGAGAATAAGGGGAGCAGGAGAGAGTAAGGGGTGCAGGAGAGAGTAATGGGAGCAGGAGAGAGTAAGGAGAGCAGGAGAGAATAAGGGGAGCAGGAGAGAGTAAGGGGGGCAGGAGAGAGTAAGGGCAGCAGGAGAGAGTAAGGGGAGCAGGAGAGTATAAGGGGAGCAGGAGAGATTAAGGGGAGCAGGCGAGAGTAAGGGTAGCAGGCGAGTGTAAGGGAAGCAGGCGAGAGTAAGGGGAGCAGTCGAGAGTAAGGGGAGCAGGAGAGAGTAAGGAGAGCAGGAGAGAAAGGAGGGAAGGAGAGAAATGGAGAGCAGGGGAGAATAAGGGGAGCAGGAGAGAGTAAGGGGATCAGGAGAGAGTAAGGGGATCAGGAGAGAGTAAGGGGGTCAGGAGAGAGCAAGGGGAGCAGGAGAGAGTAAGGGGAGCAGGAGAGAGTAAGGGGAGCAGGAGAGAGTAAGGGGAGCAGGAGAGATTAAGGGCAGCAGGAGAGAGTAATGGGAGCAGGAGAGAGTTTGGAGAGCAGGAGAGAATAAGGGGTGCAGGAGAGAGTATGGGGTGCAGGAGAGAGTAAGGGGAGCAGGAGAGAGTTGGGGAGCAGGAGAGAGTAAGGGGAGCAGGAGAGAGTAAGGGGAGCAGGCGAGAGTAAGGCTAGCAGCCGAGAGTAAGGGGAGCAGGCGAGATTAAGGGGAGCAGTCGAGAGTAAGGGGAGCAGGAGAGAGTAAGGGGAGCAGGCGAGAGTAAGGGGAGCAGGCGAGAGTATGGTGAGCAGGCAAGAGTAAGGAGAGCAGGAGAGTTTAAGGGGAGCTGGAGATAGTAGGGAGAGCAGGAGAGAGTAAGGGGAGCAGGAGAGAGTATGGAGAGCAGGAGAGAGTAAGGGGAGCAGGTGAGAGTAAGGAGAGCAGGAGAGAGTAAGGGAAGCAGGAGAGAGTATGGAGAGCAGGAGAGAGTAAGGAGAGCATGAGAGAGTAAGTGGAGCAGGAGAGAGTAAGGGGTGCAGGAGAGAGTAAGGGGAGCAGGAGAGAGTACGGGGAGCAGGAGAGAGTAAGGGGTGCAGGAGAGTGTAAGGAGAGCAGGAGAGAGTAAGGAGAGCAGGAGAGAGTATGGAGAGAGTAGGAGAACAGGAAAGAGTAAGGGGAGCAGGAGAGGGTAAGGGGAGCAGGAGAGAGTAAGGGGAGCAGGATAGAATAAGGGGAGCAGGAGAGAGTAAGGGGATCAGGAGAGAGTAAGGGGATCAGGAGAGAGTAAGGGTATCAGGAGAGAGTAAGGGGATCAGGAGAGAGTAAGGGGAGCAGGAGAGAGTAAGGGGAGCAGGAGAGAGTAAGGGGAGCAGGAGAGTGCAAGGGGTGCAGGAGAGAGTAAGGAGAGCAGGTGAGAGTAAGGAGAGCAGGAGAGAGTAAGGAGAGCAGGAGAGAGTAAGGGGAGCAGGAGGTAGTATGGAGAGCAGGAGAGAGTAAGGGGAGCAGGAGAGAATATGGAGAGAAGGAGAGAGTAAGGGGTGCAGGAGAGAGTAAGGGGAGCCGGAGAGAGTAAGGGGAGCAGGAGAGAGTAAGGAGAGCAGGAGAAAGTAAGGTAGCAGGAGAGAGTATGGAGAGCAGGAGAGAGTAAGGGGAGCATGAGAGAGTAAGGGGAGCGGGAGAGAGTATGGGGAGCAGGAGAGAGTAAAGGGAGCAGGAGAGAGTAAGGGGAGCAGGAGAGCATAAGGGGAGCAGGAGAGTAAGAAGAGCAGGAGAGAGTAAGGAGAGCAGGAGATAGTATGGAGAGTGTAAGGAGAACAGGAGAGAGTAAGGGGAGCAGGAGAGGATAAGGGGAGCAGGAGAGGATAAGGGAAGCAGGAGAGAGTATGGAGAGCAGGAGAGTGTATGGGAGCTAGAGAGAGTAAGGGGAGCAGGAGAGAATAAGGAGAGCAGGAGAGAGTAAGGTGCGCAGGAGAGAGTAAGGGGAGCAGGAGAGAGTAAGGGGAGCAGGAGAGAGTAAGGGGAGCAGTATAGAATAAGGAGAGCAGGAGAGAAATGAGGGCAGGAGAGAAAAGGAGAGCAGGGGAGAATAAGGGGAGCAGGAGAGTGTAAGGGGATCAGGAGAGAGAAAGGGGATCAGGAGAGAGTAAGGGTATCAGGAGAGAGTAAGGGCAACAGGAGAGAGTAAGGGGAGCAGTCGAGAGTAAGGGGAGCAGCAGAGAGTAAGGGGAGCAGGCGAGAGTAAGGGGAGCAGGCGAGAGTAAGGCGAGCAGGCAAGAGTAAAGGGAGCAGGGGAGAATAAGGGGAGCAGGAGAGTGTAAGGGGATCAGGAGAGAGTAAGTGGAAAAGGAGACAGTTAGGAGATCAGGAGAGAGTAAGGGTAGCACGTGAGAGTTAGGAGAGCAGTAGAGAGTAAGGAGAGCAGGAGAAAGTAAGGGGAGCAGGAGAGAGTAAGGGGATCAGGAGAGAGTAAGGAGAGCATGAGAGAGTAAGTGGAGCAGGAGAGAGTAAGGGGTGCAGGAGAGAGTAAGGGGAGCAGGAGAGAGTAAGGGGAGCAGGAGAGAGTAAGGAGAGCAGGAGAGAGTATGGAGAGAGTAGGAGAACAGGAAAGAGTAAGGGGAGCAGGAGAGGGTAAGGGGAGCAGGAGAGAGTAAGGGGAGCAGGATAGAATAAGGGGAGCAGGAGAGAGTAAGGGGAGCAGGAGAGTGCAAGGGGAGCAGGAGAGAGTAAGGAGAGAAGGTGAGAGTAAGGAGAGCAGGAGAGAGTAAGGAGAGCAGGAGAGAGTAAGGAGAGCAGGAGAGAGTAAGGGGAGCAGGAGGTAGTATGGAGAGCAGGAGAGAGTAAGGGGAGCAGTAGAGAATATGGAGAGAAGGAGAGAGTAAGGGGTGCAGGAGAGAGTAAGGGGAGCCGGAGAGAGTAATGGGAGCAGGAGAGAGTAAGGAGAGCAGGAGAAAGTAAGGGTAGCAGGAGAGAGTATGGAGAGCAGGAGAGTGTAAGGGGAGCATGAGAGAGTAAGGGGAGCAGGAGAGAGTAAGGGGAGCAGGAGAGAGTAAGGGGAGCAGGAGAGAGTAAGGGGAGCAGGAGAGAATAAGGGGAGCAGGAGAGTAAGAAGAGCAGGAGAGAGTAAGGAGAGCAGGAGATAGTATGGAGAGAGTAAGGAGAACAGGAGAGAGTAAGGGGAGCAGGAGAGGGCAAGGGGAGCAGGAGACAGTGTGGAGAGCAGGAGAGTGTAAGGGGAGCTAGAGAGAGTAAGGGGAGCAGGAGAGAGTAAGGGGAAAAGGAGACAGTAAGGAGAGCAGGAGAGAGTAAGTGGAGCAGGAGAGAGTAAGGGGAGCAGGAGAGAGTAAGGGGAGAAGGAGAGAGTAAGGGGAAAGGAGAGAGTAAGGGGAGCAGGAGAGAGTAAGGAGAGCAGGAGGGAGTAAGAAGAGCAGGAGAGAGTATGGAGAGAGTAAGGAGAACAGGAGAGAGTAAGGGGAGCAGGAGAGGGTAAGGGGAGCAGGAGAGGATAAGGGGAGCAGGAGAGGGTAAGGGGAGCAGGAGAGAGTGTGGAGAGCAGGAGAGTGTAAGGGGAGCTAGAGAGAGTAAGGGGAGCAGGAGAGAGTAAGGGGAAAAGGAGACAGTAAGGAGAGCAGGAGAGAGTAAGGGGAGCAGGAGAGAGTAAGGGGAGCAGGAGAGAGTAAGGGGAGAAGGAGAGAGTAAGGGGAGCAGGAGAGAGTAAGGGGAGCAGGAGAGAGTAAGGAGAGCAGGAGGGAGTAAGAAGAGCAGGAGAGAGTATGGAGAGAGTAAGGAGAACAGGAGAGAGTAAGGGGAGCAGGAGAGGGTAAGGGGAGCAGGAGAGGATAAGGGGAGCAGGAGATGGTAAGGGGAGCAGGAGAGAGTATGGAGAGCAGGAGAGTGTACGGGAGCTAGAGAGAGTAAGGGGTGCAGGAGAGAATAAGGAGAGCAGGAGAGAGTAAGGTGCGCAGGAGAGAGTAAGGGGAGCAGGAGAGAGTAAGGGGAGCAGGAGAGAGTAAGGGGAGCAGGATAGAATAAGGAGAGCAGGAGAGAAAGGAGGGCAGGAGAGAAATGGAGAGCAGGGGAGAATAAGTGGAGCAGGAGAGAGTAAGGGGATCAGGAGAGAGTAAGGGGATAAGGAGAGAGTAAGGGTAGCAGGAGAGAGTAAGGGGAGCAGGAGAGAGTAAGGGGAGCAGGAGAGAGTAAGGAGAGCAGGAGTGAGTAAGGGGAGCCGACGAGTGTAAGAGTAGCAGGCGAGAGTAAGGGGTGCAGGCGAGAGTAAGGGGAGCAGGCGAGAGTAAGTGGAGCTGCCGAGAGTAAGGGGAGCAGGCGAGAGTAAGGGGAGCAGGAGAGAGTAAGGGGAGCAGGCGAGAGTAAGGGGAGCAGGCAAGAGTAAGGGGCGCAGGCGAGAGTAAAGGGAGCAGGAGAGAGTAAGGGGAGCAGGTGAGAGTAAGGGGTGCAGGAGAGTGTAAGGGGAGCCGGAGAGATCAAGGGGAGCAGGAGAGAGAACGGGGAGCAGGATAGTGTAAGGAGAGCAGGAGAGTGCAAGGAGAGCTGGAGAGAGTAAGGGGAGCTGGAGAGAGAAAGGGGAGCAGTAGGGAGTAAGGAGAGCAGGAGAGAATAAGGAGAGCAGTTGAGAGTAAGGAGAGCAGAAGAGAGTAAGGAGAGCAGGAGAGAGTAAGGAGAGCAGGAGAGAGTAAGGGGAGCAGGAGGTAGTATGGAGAGCAGGAGAGAGTAAGGGGAGCAATAGAGAGTATGGAGAGCAGGATAGAGTAAGGGGAGGAAGAGAGAGTAAGGGGAGCCGGAGAGAGTAATGGGAGCAAAAGAGTGTACGGAGAGCAGGAGAAAGTAAGGGTAGCAGGAGAGAGTATGGAGAGCAGGAGAGAGTAAGGGGAGCATGAGAGAGTAAGGGGAGCAGGAGAGAGTAAGGGGAGCAGGAGAGGGTAAGGGGAGCAGGAGAGAGTAAGGGGAGCAGGAGAGAGTAAGGGGAGCAGAAGAGTAAGGAGAGCAGGAGAGATTAAGGAGAGCAGGAGATAGTATGGAGAGAGTAAGGAGAACAGGAGAGAGTAAGGGGAGCAGGAGAGGGTAAGGGGAGCAGGAGAGAGTATGGAGAGCAGCAGAGTGTAAGGGGAGCTAGAGAGAGTAAGGGGAGCAGGTGAGAGTAAGTGGAAAAGGAGACAGAAGGGAGAGCAGGAGACAGTAAGGGGAGCAGGAGAAAGTAAGGGGAGCAGGAGAGGGTAAGGGGAGCAGGAGAGAGTAAGGTTCGCAGGAGAGAGTAAGTGGAGCAGGAGAGAGTAAGGGGAGCAGGAGAGAGTAAGGGGAGCAGGATAGAATAAGGAGAGCAGGAGAGAAAGGAGGGCAGGAGAGAAAAGGAGAGCCGGGGAGAATAAGGGGAGCAGGAGAGAGTATGGGGATTAGGAGAGAGTAAGGGGATCAGGAGAGAGCAAGGGTATCAGGAGAGAGTAAGGGGATCAGGAGAGAGTAAGGGAAGCAGGAGAAAGTAAGGGGAGCAGGAGAGAGTAAGGGGAGCAGGAGAGAGTAAAGGGAGCAGGAGAGAGTAATGGGAGCAGGAGAGAGTAAGGTGAGCAGGAGAGAATAAGTGGAGCAGGATAGAGTAAGGGGAGCAGGAGAGAGTAAGGGGAGCAGGAGAGAGTAAGGGGAGCAGGAGAGAATAAGGGGAGCAGGAGAGAGTAAGGGGAGCAGGCGAGACTAAGAGTAGCAGGCGAGAGTAAGGGGAGCAGGCGAGAGTAAGGGGAGCAGGCGAGAGTAAGGGGAGCAGGCGAGAGTAAGGGCAGCAGGAGAGAGTAAGGGGAGCAGGCGAGAGTACGGGGAGCAGGCGAGAGTAAGGGGCGCAGGCGAGAGTAAGGGGAGCAGGAGAGAGTAAGGGGAGCAGGAGAGAGTAAGGGGAGCAGAAGAGAGTAAGGGGAGCAGGAGAGATCAAGGGGTGCAGGAGAGAGTAAGGGGAGCAGGAGAGTGTAAGGAGAGCAGGAGAGTGCAAGGATAGCTGGAGAGAGTAAGGGGAGCTGGAGAGAAAAAGGGGAGCAGTAGAGAGTAAGGAGAGCAGGAGAGAGTGAGGAGAGCAGGTGAGAGTAAGGAGAGCAGGAGAGTAAGAAGTGCAGGAGAGAGTAAGGAGAGCACGAGAGAGTAAGGAGAGCAGAAGAGAGTAAGGGGAGCAGGAGATAGTATGGAAAGAAGTAGAGTGTAAGGGGAGCAGGAGTGAGTATGGAGAGCAGGAGAGAGTATGGGGAGCAGGAGAGAGTAAGGAGAGCAGGAGAGAGTAAGGGGTGCAGGGGAGAGTATGGAGAGCAGGAGAAAGTAAGGGGAGCAGGAGAGAAAGGAGGGCAGGAGAGAGTAAGGTGTGCAGGAGAGAGTAAGGAGAGCAGGAAAGAGTAAGGGTAGCAGGAGAGAGTAAGGGTAGCAGGAGAGAGTAAGGGTAGCAGGAGAGAGTACGGGGAGCAGGAGAGAATAAAGTGAGCAGGAGAGAATAAGGTGAGCAGGAGAGAGTAAGGGGAGCAGGAGAGAGTAAGGGGAGCAGGAGAGAGTAAGGAGAGCAGGAGAGAGTAAGGGGAGCCGGCGAGTGTAAGAGTAGCAGGCGAGAGTAAGGGGAGCAGGCGAGAGTAAGGGAAGCAGGCGAGAGTAAGTGGAGCAGGCGAGAGTAAGGGGAGCAGGCGAGAGTAAGGGGAGCAGGAGAGAGTAAGGGGAGCAGGCGAGAGTAAGGGGAGCAGGCGAGAGTAAGGGGCGCAGGCGAGAGTAAGGGGAGCAGGAGAGAGTAAGGGGAGCAGGTGAGAGCAAGGGGTGTAGGAGAGGGTAAGGGGAGCAGGAGAGATCAAGGGGAGCAGGAGAGAGTACGGGGAGCAGGATAGTGTAAGGAGAGCAGGAGAGTGCAAGGAGAGCTGGAGAGAGTAAGGGGAGCTGGAGAGAGAAAGGGGAGCAGTAGAGAGTAAGGAGAGCAGGAGAGAATAAGGAGAGCAGGTGAGAGTAAGGAGAGCAGGAGAGAGTAAGGAGAGCAGGAGAGAGTAAGTAGAGCAGGAGAGAGTAAGGGGAGCAGGAGGTAGTATGGAGAGCAGGAGAGAGTAAGGGGAGCAGTAGAGAGTATGGAGAGCAGGATAGAGTAAGGGGAGCAATAGAGAGTATGGGGAGCCGGAGAGAGTAATGGGAGCAAAAGAGTGTAAGGAGAGCAGGAGAAAGTAAGGGTAGCAGGAGAGAGTATGGAGAGCAGGAGGGAGTAAGGGGAGCATGAGAGAGTAAGGGGAGCAGGAGAGAGTAAGGGGAGCAGGAGAGAGTAAGGAGAGCAGGAGAGAGTAAGGAGAGCAGGAGATAGTATGGAGAGAGTAAGGAGAACAGGAGAGAGTAAGGGGAGCAGGAGAGGGTAAGGGGAGCAGGAGAGAGTATGGAGAGCAGCAGAGTGTAAGGGGAGCTAGAGAGAGTAAGGGGAGCAGGTGAGAGTAAGTGGAAAAGGAGACAGAAGGGAGAGCAGGAGAGAGAAAGGGGAGCAGGAGAAAGTAAGGGGAGCAGGAGAGAGTAAGGGGAGCAGGAGAGAGTAAGGGGAGCAGGAGAGAGTAAGGGGAGCAGGAGAGAGTAAGGAGAGCAGGAGAGAGTAAGGAGAGCAGGAGAGAGTATGGAGAGAGTAAGGAGAGCAGGAGAGGGGAAGGGGAGCAGGAGAGTTTAAGGGGAGCAGGAGAGGGTAAGGGGAGTGGGAGAGAGTATGGAGAGCTGGAGAGTGTAAGGGGAGCTAGGGAGAGTAAGGGGAGCAGGAGAGAGTAAGTGGAGCAGGAGAGAGTAAGGGGAGCAGGAGAGAGTAAGGGGAGCAGGATAGAATAAGGAGAGCAGGAGAGAAAGGAGGGCAGGAGAGAAAAGTAGAGCAGGGGAGAATAAGGGGAGCAGGAGAGAGTATGGGGATTAGGAGAGAGTAAGGGGATCAGGAGAGAGTAAGGGTATCAGGAGAGAGTAAGGGGATCAGGAGAGAGTAAGGGGAGCAGGAGAAATTAAGGGGAGCAGGAGAGAGTAAGGGGAGCAAGAGAGAGTAAGGGGAGCAGGAGAGAGTAAGGGGAGCAGAAGGGAGTAAGGGGAGCAGGAGAGATCAAGGGGAGCAGGAGAGAGTAGGAGGAGCAGGAGAGTGTAAGGAGAGCAGGAGAGTGCAAGGAGAGCTGGAGAGAGTAAGGGGAGCTGGAGAGAAAAAGGGGAGCAGTAGAGAGTAAGGAGAGCAGGAGCGTGTGAGGAGAGCAGGTGAGAGTAAGGAGAGCAGGAGAGTAAGGAGAGCAGGAGAGAGTAAGGAGAGCAGGAGAGAGTAAGGAGAGCAGGAGAGAGTAAGGGGAGCAGGAGATAGTATGGAGAGAACGAGAGTGTAAGGGGAGCAGGAGTGAGTATGGAGAGCAGGAGAGAGTATGGGGAGCAGGAGAGAGTAAGGAGAGCAGGAGAGAGTAAGGAGAGCAGGGGAGAGTAAGGAGAGCAGGAGAAAGTAAGGGGAGCAGGAGAGAGTAAGGGTTAGCAGGAGAGAGTAAGGTGAGCAGGAGAGAGTAAGGTGTGCAGGAGAGAGTATGGAGAGAGTATGGAGAGCAGGAGAAAGTAAGGGGAGCAGGAGAGAGTATGGAGAGAAGGAGAGAGTAAGGGGAGCATCAGAGAGTAAGGGGAGCAGGAGAGAGTGTGGGTTAGCAGGAGAGAGTAAGGTGGGCAGGAGAGAGTAAGGTGAGGAGGAGAGAGTAAGGGGAGCAGGATAGAATAAGGAGAGCAGGATAGAATAAGGAGAGCAATAGAGAAAGGAGGGCAGGAGAGAAAAGGAGAGCAGGGGAGAATAAGGGGAGCAGGAGAGAGTAAGGGGATCAGGAGAGAGTAAGGAGATCAGGGGAGAGTAAGTGTTTCAGGAGATAGTAAGGGGATCAGGAGAGAGTAAGGGGAGAAGGAGAGAGTAAGGGGAGCAGGAGAGAGTAAGGGGAGCAGGAGAGAGTAAGGGGAGCAGGAGCGAGTAAGGGGAGCAGGAGAGAGAAAAGTGAGCAGGAGAGATTAAGGAGAGCAGGAGAGATTAAGGGGAGCAGGAGAGAGTAAGGGTAGCAGGAGAGAGTAAGGGGAGCAGGAGAGATTAAGGGGAGCAGGAGAGAGTAAGGAGAGCAGTCGAAAGTAAGAGTAGCAGGCGAGAGTAAAGGGAACAGGCGAGAGTAAGGCGAGCAGGCGAGACTACGGGGAGCAGGCGAGACTAAGGGGAGCAGGAGAGAGTAAGGGGAGCAGGCGAGAGTAAGGGGTGTAGGAGAGAGTAAGGGGAGCAGGCGAGAGTAAGGGGAGCAGGAGAGAGTAAGGGGAGCAGGAGAGATCAAGGGGAGCAGCAGAGAGTAAGGGGAGCAGGAGAGTGTAAGGAGAGCAGGAGAGTGTAAGGAGTGCTCGGGAGAGTAAGGGCAGCTGGAGAGAGAAAGGGGAGATGGAGAGAGTAAGTGGAGCAGGAGAGTGTTACGAGAGCAGGAGAGAGTAAGAAGATCAGGAGAGAGTAAGAGGAGCAGGAGAGAGTAAGGAGAGCAGGAGTGAGTAATTGGAGCACGAGAGAGTACGGAGAGCAGGAGAAAGTAAGGGGAGCAGGAGAGAGTAAGGGGAGCAGGAGAGTGTAAGGGGAACAGGAGAGAGTAAGGGGAGCAGGAGAGAGCAAGGGGACCAGGAGAGAGCAAGTGGAGCAGGAGAGAGTAAGGAGAGCAGTAGAGAGTAAGGAGAGCAGCAGAGAGTAAGGGTAGCAGGAGAGAGTAATGAGAAAGTAGGGAAAGCAGGAGAGAGTAAGGTGCGCAGGAGAGAGTAAGGGGAGCAGGAGAGAGTAAGGGAGCAGGAGAGAGTATGGGGAGCAGGAGAGGGTAAGGGAAGCAGGAGCGGGTAAGGGGAGCAGGAGAGAGTATGGAGAGCAGGAGAGTGTTAGGGGAGCTAGAGAGAGTAAGGGGAGCAGGAGAGAGTAAGGAGAGCAGGAGGGAGTAAGGGGAGGAGGAGAAAGTAAGGGGAGCAGGAGAGAGTAAGGGGAGCAGGATAGAATAAGGAGAGCAGGAGAGAAAGGAGGGCAGGAGAGAAAAGGATAGCAGGGGTGAATAAGGGGAGCAGGAGAGAGTATGGTGATCAGGACAGAGTAAGGGTATCAGGAGAGAGTAAGGGGATCATGAGAGAGTAAGGGGAGCAGGAGAGAGTAAGGGGAGCAGGAGAGAGTAAGGGGAGTAGGAGAGAGTAAGGGGAGCAGGAGAGAGTAAGGGGAGCAGGAGAGAGTAAGGGGAGCAGGAGAGAGTAAGGGGAGCAGTCGAGAGTAAGGGGAGCAGGCGAGAGTAAGGGGCGCAGGCGAGAGTAAGGGCAGCAGGCGAGAGTAAGGGGAGCAGGCGAGAGTAAGGGGAGCAGGAGAGAGTAAGGGGAGCAGTCGAGAGTAAGGGGAGCAGGAGAGAGGAAGGGGAGCAGGAGAGAGTAATCGGAGCAGGAGAGAGTAAGGGGAGCAGGAGAGATCAAGGGGAGCAGGAGATAGTAAGGGGAGCAGGAGAGTGTAAGGAGAGCAGGAGAGTGCAAGGAGAGCTGGAGAGAGTAAGGGGAGCTGTAGAGCGAATGGGGAGCAGTAGAGAGTAAGGAGAGCCGGAGAGAGTAAGGAGAGCAGGTGAGAGTAAGGAGAGCAGGAGAGTAATGAGAACAGGAGAGAGTAAGGAGAGCAGCAGAGAGTAAGGAGAGCAGGAGAGAGTAAGGGGAGCCGGAGATAGTATGGAGAGAAGGAGAGAGTAAGGGGAGCAGGAGAGAGTAAGGAGAGCAGGAGAGAGTAAGGTGAGCAGGAGAGAGTAAGGAGAGCAGGAGAAAGTAAGGGGAGCAGGAGAGAGTATGGAGAGCAGGAGAGAGTAAGGGGAGCATCAGAGAGTAAGGGGAGCAGGAGAGAGTAAGGGGAGCAGGAGAGATTAAGGGGAGCAGGAGAGAGTAAGGTGAGCAGGAGAGAGTAAGGGTTAGCAGGAGAGAGTAAGGTGAGCAGGAGAGAGTAAGGTGAGCAGGAGAGAGTATAGAGAGAGTAAGGAGAGCAGGAGAAAGTAAGGGGAGCAGGACAGAGTATGGAGAGCAGGAGAGAGTGTGGGTTAGCAGGAGAGAGTAAGGTGAGCAGGATAGAGTAAGGTGAGCAGGGGAGAGTATGGAGAGAGTAAGGAGAACAGGAGAGAGTAAGGAGAGCAGGAGAGTGTAAGGGGAGCAGGAGAGAGTATGGAGAGCATTACAGGGTAAGGGGTGCTAGAGAGATTAAGGGGAACAGGAGAGAGTATGGAGAGCAGGAGAGAGTAAGGCGCGCAGGAGAGAGTAAGGAGAGCAGGAGAGAGTAAGGGGAGCAGGAGATAGTAAGGGGAGCAGGATAGAATAAGGAGAGCAGGAGAGAAAGGAGTGCAGGAGAGACAAGGAGAGCATGGGAGAATAAGGGGAGCAGGAGAGAGTAAGGGGATCAGGAGAGAGTAAGGGGATCAGGAGAGAGTAAGTGTTTCAGGAGAGAATAAGGGGATCAGGAGAGAGTAAGGGGAGCAGGAGAGAGTAAGGGGATCAGGAGAGAGTAAGGGGAGCAGGAGAGAGTAAGGGGAGCAGGAGAGAGTAAGGGGAGCAGGAGAGAGTAATGGGAGAAGGAGAGAGTAAGGAGAGCAGGAGAGAATAAGGTGAGCAGGAGAGAGTAAGGGTAGCAGGAGAGAGGAAAGGGAGCAGGAGAGATTAAGGGTAGCAGGAGAGAGTAAGGAGAGCAGGCGAGAGTAAGAGTAGCAGGCGAGAGTAAGGGGAGCAGGCGAGAGTAAGGGGAGCAGGCGAGACTACGGGGAGCAGGCGAGACTAAGTGGAGCAGGAGAGAGTAAGGGGAACAGGCGAGAGAAAGGGGTGCAGGAGAGAGTAAGGGGAGCAGGCGAGAGTAAGGGGAACAGGAGAGAGTAAGATGAGCAGGAGAGAGTATGGGGAGCAGGAGAGGGTAAGGGAAGCAGGAGAGGGTAAGGGGAGCAGGAGAGAGTAATGAGAAAGTAGGGAAAGCAGGAGAGAGTAAGGTGCGCAGGAGAGAGTAAGGGGAGCAGGAGAGAGTAAGGGGAGCAGGAGAGAGTATGGGGAGCAGGAGAGGGTAAGGGAAGCAGGAGAGGGTAAGGGGAGCAGGAGAGAGTATGGAGAGCAGGAGAGTGTTAGGGGAGCTAGAGAGAGTAAGGGGAGCAGGAGAGAGTAAGGAGAGCAGGAGAGAGTAAGGGGAGGAGGAGAAAGTAAGGGGAGCAAGAGAGAGTAAGGGGAGCAGGATAGAATAAGGAGAGCAGGAGAGAAAGGAGGGCAGGAGAGAAAAGGATAGCAGGGGTGAATAAGGGGAGCAGGAGAGAGTATGGTGATCAGGAGACAGTAAGGGTATCAGGAGAGAGTAAGGGGATCATGAGAGAGTAAGGGGAGCAGGAGAGAGTAAGGGGAGCAGGAGAGAGTAAGGGGAGCAGGAGAGAGTAAGGGGAGCAGGAGAGTGTAAGGGGAGCAGGCGAGACTAAGAGTAGCAGGCGAGAGTAAGGGGAGCAGGCGAGAGTAAGGGCAGCAGGCGAGAGTAAGGGGAGCAGGCGAGAGTAAGGGGAGCAGGAGAGAGTAAGGGGAGCAGTCGAGAGTAAGGGGAGCAGGCGAGAGTAAGGGGCGCAGGCGAGAGTAAGGGGAGCAGGAGAGAGGAAGGGGAGCAGGAGAGAGTATTCGGAGCAGGAGAGAATAAGGGGAGCAGGAGAGATCAAGGGGAGCAGGAGAGAGTAAGGGGAGCAGGAGAGTGTAAGGAGAGCAGGAGAGTGCAAGGAGAGCTGGAGAGAGTAAGGGGAGCTGTAGAGCGAAAGGGGAGCAGTAGAGAGTAAGGAGAGCAGGAGAGTAAGGAGAACAGGAGAGAGTAAGGAGAGCAGCAGAGAGTAAGGAGAGCAGGAGAGAGTAAGGGGAGCCGGAGATAGTATGGAGAGAAGGAGAGAGTAAGGGGAGCAGGAGAGAGTAAGGAGAGCAGGAGAGAGTAAGGTGAGCAGGTGAGAGTAAGGAGAGCAGGAGAAAGTAAGGGGAGCAGGAGAGAGTATGGAGAGCAGGAGAGAGTAAGGGGAGCATCAGAGAGTAAGGGGAGCAGGAGAGAGTAAGGGGAGCGGGAGAGATTAAGGGGAGCAGGAGAGAGTAAGGGGAGCAGGAGAGAGTAAGGGTTAGCAGGAGAGAGTAAGGTGAGCAGGAGAGAGTAAGGTGAGCAGGAGAGAGCATGGAGAGAGTAAGGAGAGCAGGAGAAAGTAAGGGGAGCAGGACAGAGTATGGAGAGCAGGAGAGAGTGTGGGTTAGCAGGAGAGAGTAAGGTGAGCAGGATCGAGTAAGGTGAGCAGGGGAGAGTATGGAGAGAGTAAGGAGAACAGGAGAGAGTAAGGGGAGCAGGAGAGTGTAAGGGGAGCAGGAGAGAGTATGGAGAGCATTAGAGTGTTAGGGGAGCTAGAGAGATTAAGGGGAACAGGAGAGAGTATGGAGAGCAGGAGAGAGTAAGGCGCGCAGGAGAGTGTAAGGAGAGCAGGAGAGAGTAAGGGGAGCAGGAGAGAGTAAGGGGAGCAGGATAGAATAAGGAGAGCAGGAGAGAAAGGAGGGCAGGAGAGACAAGGAGAGCATGGGAGAATAAGGGGAGCAGGAGAGAGTAAGGGGATCAGGAGAGATTAAGGGGATCAGGAGAGAGTAAGTGTTTCAGGAGAGAATAAGGGGATCAGGAGAGAGTAAGGGGAGCAGGAGAGAGTAAGGGGAGCAGGAGAGAGTAAGGGGAGCAGGAGAGAGTAAGGGGAGCAGGAGAGAGTAAGGGGAGCAGGAGAGAGTAATGGGAGAAGGAGAGAGTAAGGAGAGCAGGAGAGAATAAGGTGAGCAGGAGAGAGTAAGGGTAGCAGGAGAGAGGAAAGGGAGCAGGAGAGATTAAGGGTAGCAGGAGAGAGTAAGGGGAGCAGGCGAGAGTAAGAGTAGCAGGCGAGAGTAAGGGGAGCAGGCGAGAGTAAGGGGAGCAGGCGAGATTACGGGGAGCAGGCGAGACTAAGTGGAGCAGGAGAGAGTAAGGGGAACAGGCGAGAGAAAGGGGTGCAGGAGAAGTAAGGGGAGCAGGCGAGAGTAAGGGGAACAGGAGAGAGTAAGATGAGCAGGAGAGAGTATGGGGAGCAGGAGAGAGTAAGGGGAGCAAGAGAGATCAAGGGGAGCAGCAGAGAGTAAGGGGAGCAGGAGAGAGTATGGAGAGCAGGAGAGAGTAGGGAGAGCAGGAGAATGTAAGGAGAGCAGGAGAGATTAAGGAAAGCAGGAGAGAGTAAAGAGAGAGTAATGAGAGCAAGTGAGAGTAAAGAGAGAGTAAGGAGAGCAGGTGAGAGTAAGGGGAGCCGGAGAGAGTAAGGAGAGCAGGAGAGAGTAACGAGAGCTGGAGAGAGTAAGGAGAGCAGATGAGAGTAAGGAGAGCAGTTGAGAGTAAGGAGAGCAGGTGAGCGTAAGGAGAGAGTAAGGAGAGCAGGAGAGAGTAAGGAGAGTAGGAGAGAGAAAGGGGAGCAGATGAGAGAAAAGAGAGCAGGGGAGTGTAAGGAAAGCAGGAGAGAGTAAGGTGAGCAGGAGAGAGTAAGGATAGCAGGAGAGATTAAGGGAAGCAGGAGAGAGTAAGGGCAGCAGGAGAGAGTATGGGAGCAGGCGAATGCAAGGGGAGCAGGCGAGAGTAAGGGGAGCAGGCGAGAGTAAGGGGAGCAGGATAGAATAAGGGGAGCAGGAGAGAGTGTGGAGAGCAGGAGAGAGTAAGGGGAGGAGGAGAGAGAAAGGGGAGCAGGAGAGAGTATGGAGAGCAGGAGAGAGAAGGGGAGCAGGAGAGACTAAGAGGAGCAGGGGAGAGTAAGTGGAGCAGGAGAGAGTAAGGGGAGCAGGAGAGAATAAGGAGAGCAGGAGAGAGTAAGGAGAGCAGGAGAGAGTATGGAGAGCAGGAGAGAGTAAGGGGAGCAGGAGAGAGTAAGGAGAGCAGGAGAGAGTAAGGTGAGCAGGAGAGAGTATGGAGAGCAGGAGAGAGTAAGGGGAGCAGGAGAGAGTTAGGGGAGCAGGAGAGAGTATGGAGAGCAGGAGAGAGAAGCGGAGCAGGAGAGAGTAAGAGGAGCAGGGGAGAGTAAGGGGAGCAGGAGAGAGTAAGGGGAGCAGGAGAGAGTAAGGGGAGCAGGAGTGAGTAAGGAGAGCAGGAGAGAGTAAGGAGAGCAGGAGAGAGTAAGGGGAGCAGGAAAGTGTAATGAGAGCAGGAGAGAGTAAGGTGAGCAGGAGAGAGAATGGAGAGCAGGAGAGAGTATGGGGAGCAGTAGAGAGTAAGGGGAGCAGGAGAGAGGAAGCGGAGCAGGAGAGAGTAAGGAGAGCAGGAGAGAGTATGGAGAGCAGGAGAGAGTAAGGAGAGAGTAAGGAGAGCAGGAGAGAGTGAGGGGAGCAGGAGAGAGTAGGGAGAGCAGCAGAGTCTAAGGAGAGCAGGAGAGAGAAAGGAGAGAGTAAGGGGAGCAGGAGAGAGAAAGGGGAGCAGGAGAGAGTATGGAGAGCTGGAGAGAGTATGCAGAGAGTAAGGAGAGCAGGAGAGAGTATGGGGAGAAGGTGAGGATAAGGTGAGCAGGAGAGAGTATGGAGAGCAGGAGAGAGTAAGGGGAGCATTAGAGAGTTAGGGGAGCAGGAGAGTGTAAGGGGAGCAGGAGAGAGTAAGGGGAGCAGGAGAGAATAGGGGAGCAGGAGAGAGTAAGGAGAGCAGGAGACAGTAAGGAGAGCAGGAGAGATTAAGGGGAGCAGGAGAGAGTAAGGGGACTAGGAAAGAGTAAGGGGTGCAGGAGAGAGTAAGGAGAGCAGGAGAGAGCAAGGGGAGTATGAGAGAGCAAGGGGAGCAGGAGATAGTAAGGAGAGCAGGAGAGAGTAAGTAGAGCTGCAGAGAGTAAGGCGAGCAGGAGAGAGTAAAGAGAGAGTAAGGTGTGCAGGAGAGAGTAAGGGGAGCAGGAGAGAGCAAGGGGAGCAGGAGAGAGTAAGGAGAGCAGGAGAGAACAAGGAGAGCAGGAGAGAGTAAGGAGAGAGTAAGGAGAGCAGGAGAGAGTGAGGGGAGCAGGAGAGAGTAGGGAGAGCAGCAGAGTCTAAGGAGAGCAGGAGAGAGAAAGGAGAGAGTAAGGGGAGCAGGAGAGAGAAAGGGGAGCAGGAGAGAGTATGGAGAGCTGGAGAGAGTATGCAGAGAGTAAGGAGAGCAGGAGAGAGTATGGGGAGAAGGTGAGGATAAGGTGAGCAGGAGAGAGTATGGAGAGCAGGAGAGAGTAAGGGGAGCATTAGAGAGTTAGGGGAGCAGGAGAGTGTAAGGGGAGCAGGAGAGAGTAAGGGGAGCAGGAGAGAATAGGGGAGCAGGAGAGAGTAAGGAGAGCAGGAGACAGTAAGGAGAGCAGGAGAGATTAAGGGGAGCAGGAGAGAGTAAGGGGACTAGGAAAGAGTAAGGGGTGCAGGAGAGAGTAAGGAGAGCAGGAGAGAGCAAGGGGAGTATGAGAGAGCAAGGGGAGCAGGAGATAGTAAGGAGAGCAGGAGAGAGTAAGTAGAGCTGCAGAGAGTAAGGCGAGCAGGAGAGAGTAAAGAGAGAGTAAGGTGTGCAGGAGAGAGTAAGGGGAGCAGGAGAGAGCAAGGGGAGCAGGAGAGAGTAAGGAGAGCAGGAGAGAACAAGGAGAGCAGGAGAGACTAAGGGAAGTAGGAGAGAGTAAAGAGAGAGTAAGGAGAGCAGGTGAGTATAAGGAGAGCAGGAGAGAGTAAGGGGAGCAGGAGAGAGTAAGGGGAGCAGGAGAGAGTAAGGAAAGCAGGAGAGAGTAAGGGGAGCAGGAGAGAATAAGGAGAGCAGGAGAGAGAAAGGAGAGAGTAAGGGGAGCAGGAGAGAGAAAGGGGAGCAGGAGAGAGTATGGAGAGCTGGAGAGAGTATGCAGAGAGTAAGGGGAGCAGGAGAGAGTATGGGGAGAAGGTGAGGATAAGGTGAGCAGGAGAGAGTATGGAGAGCAGGAGAGAGTAAGGGGAGCATTAGAGAGTTAGGGGAGCAGGAGAGTGTAAGGGGAGCAGGAGAGAGTAAGGGGAGCAGGAGAGAATAGGGGAGCAGGAGAGAGTAAGGAGAGCAGGAGACAGTAAGGAGAGCAGGAGAGATTAAGGGGAGCAGGAGAGAGTAAGGGGACTAGGAAAGAGTAAGGGGTGCAGGAGAGAGTAAGGAGAGCAGGAGAGAGCAAGGGGAGTATGAGAGAGCAAGGGGAGCAGGAGATAGTAAGGAGAGCAGGAGAGAGTAAGTAGAGCTGCAGAGAGTAAGGCGAGCAGGAGAGAGTAAAGAGAGAGTAAGGTGTGCAGGAGAGAGTAAGGGGAGCAGGAGAGAGCAAGGGGAGCAGGAGAGAGTAAGGAGAGCAGGAGAGAACAAGGAGAGCAGGAGAGACTAAGGGAAGTAGGAGAGAGTAAAGAGAGAGTAAGGAGAGCAGGTGAGTATAAGGAGAGCAGGAGAGAGTAAGGGGAGCAGGAGAGAGTAAGGGGAGCAGGAGAGAGTAAGGAAAGCAGGAGAGAGTAAGGGGAGCAGGAGAGAATAAGGAGAGCAGGAGAGAGTAAAGAGAGATTAAGGAGAACAGCAGAGAGCAAGGAGAGAAGCAGAGAGTAAGGAGAGTAGGAGAGAGTAAGGAGAGAGTAAGGGGAGCAGGAGAGAGTAAGGAGAGAAGGAGAGAGTAAGGAGAGCAGGAGAGAGTAAGCGGAGCAGGAGAGAGTAAGGGGAGCAGGGGAGAGTAAGTGGAACAGGAGAGAGTAAGGGGAGAAGGAGAGAGTAAGGAGAGCAGGAGAGAGTAAGGGGAGCAGGAGAGAGTAAGGGGAGCAGTTGAGATTAAGGGGAGCAGGCGAGAGTAAGGGGAGCAGGATAGAATAAGGAGAGCAGGAGAGAATAAGGAGAGCAGGAGAGAGTAAGGAGAGCAGGAGAGAATAAGGAGAGCAGGAGAGAATAAGGAGAGAGTAAGGAGAGCAGGAGAGAGTAAGGGGAGG
>NW_027598351.1:0-46983 GCF_964194155.1 Cetorhinus maximus | reverse complement strand
TGAGAAGGAGTGTGAGAGGGAGTGTAAGGGGAGTGTGAGAGGGAGTGTGAGAGGGACTGTGAGAGGGAGTGTGAGAGGGAGTATAAGGGGAGTGTGAGAGGGAATGTGAGAGGGAATGTGAGAGGGAATGTGAGAAGGAGTGTGAGAGGGAATGTGAGAGGGAATGTGAGAGGGAGTGTGAGAGGGAGTGTGAGAGGGAGTGTGAGAGGGAATGTGAGAGGGAGTGAGAGAGGGAGTGTGAAAGGGAGTGTGAGAGGGAGTGTGAGAGGGAATGTGAGAGGGAGTGCGACAGGGAGCATGAGAGGGGGTGTGAGAGGGAGTGTGAGGTGTAGTGAGAGAGGGAGTGTTACAAGGAGTGTGACAGGGAATGTGAGAGCGAGCGTGACAGGGTTTTTGAGAAGGCGTGTGCCGGGGAGTGTGACCGGGAGTGTGACAGGGAGTGTGAGAGGTTGTGACAGGAAGTGAGAGGTGGTGTGTGAGACTGATTGTGAGAGTGAACGTGAGAGGGAGTGTGAGAGTGAGCATGAGAGGGAGTGTGACAGGGAGTGTGAGAGGGATTGAGAGAGGGAGTGTGAGCGTGAGAGGGAGTGTGAGAGGGATTGAGAGAGGGAGTGTGAGAGGGATTGAGAGAGGGAGTGTGAGAGGGATTGAGAGGGAGTGTGAGAGGGAATGTGAGAGGGAGTGTGAGAGGGATTGAGAGAGGGAGTGTGAGCGTGAGTGTGAGAGGGAGTGTGAGAGGGATTGAGAGAGAGTGTGAGAGGGATTGAGAGCGGGATTGAGAGAGTGAGTGTGAGAGGGATTGAGAGAGGGATTGAGAGAGGGAGTGTGAGAGGCATTGCGAGAGGATGTGTGAGAGGGATTGAGAGAGGGGGTGAGAGAGGGAGTGTGAGAGGGATTGAGAGAGGGGGTGAGAAAGGCAGTTTGAGAGGGATTGAGAGAGGGGGTGTGAGAGGGATTGAGAGAGGGGGTGAGAGAGGGAGTGTGAGAGGGATTGAGAGAGGGGGTGTGAGAGGGATTGAGAGAGGGATTGAGAGAGGGGGTGAGAGAGGGATTGAGAGAGGGAGTGTGAGAGGGAGTGTGAGAGGGATTGAGAGAGGGGGTGAGAGAGGGGGTGAGAGAGGGGGTGTGAGAGGGATTGAGAGAGGGATTGAGAGAGGGATTGAGAGAGGGAGTATGAGAGGGGGTCTGAGAGGGAGTGTGAGAAGGAGTGTGAGAGGGAGTGTGAGAGGGAGTGTGAGAGGGAATGTGAGAGGGAATGTGAGAGGGAGTGTGAGAAGGAGTGTGAGAGGGAATGTGAGAGGGAATGTGAGAGGGAGTGTGAGTGGGAGTGTGAGAGGGAGTGTGAAAGGGAGTGTGAGAGGGAGTGTGAGAGGGAATGTGAGAGGGAGTGCGACAGGGAGCGTGAGAGGGGGTGTGAGAGGGAGTGTGAGGTGTAGTGAGAGAGGGAGTGTTACAAGGAGTGTGACAGGGAATGTGAGAGCGAGCGTGACAGGGTTTTTGAGAAGGCCTGTGACGGGGAGTGTGACCGGGAGTGTGACAGGGAGTGTGAGAGGGAGTGACAGGAAGTGAGAGGTGGTGTGTGAGACTGATTGTGAGAGTGAACGTGAGAGGGTGTGTGAGAATGAGCATGAGAGGGAGTGTGACAGGGAGTGTGAGAGGGATTGAGAGAGGGAGTGTGAGCGTGAGAGGGAGTGTGAGAGGGAGTGTGAGAGGGATTGAGAGAGGGAGTGTGAGAGGGATTGAGAGAGGGAGTGTGAGAGGGATTGAGAGGGAGTGTGAGAGGGAATGTGAGAGGGATTGAGAGAGAGTGTGAGAGAGATTGAGAGCGGGATTGAGAGAGTGAGTGTGAGAGGGATTGCGAGAGGATGTGTGAGAGGGATTGAGAGAGGGGGTGAGAGAGGGAGTGTGAGAGGGATTGAGAGAGGGGCTGAGAGAGGGAGTGTGAGAGCGATTGCGAGAGGATGTGTGAGAGGGATTGAGAGAGGGGGTGAGAGAGGGAGTGTGAGAGGGATTGAGAGAGGGATTGAGAGAGGGGGTGAGAGAGGAGGTGTGAGAGGGATTGAGAGAGGGAGTGTGAGAGGGAGTGTGAGAGGGATTGAGAGAGGGAGTGTGAGAGGGGGTGTGAGAGGGAGTGTGAGAAGGAGTGTGAGAGGGAGTGTGAGAGGGAGTGTGAGAGGGAGTGTGAGAGGGAGTGTGAGAGGGAGTGTAAGGGGAGTGTGAGAGGGAGTGTGAAAGGGAGTGTGAGAGGGAGTGTGAGAGGGAGTGTGAGAGGGAGTGCGACAGGGAGCGTGAGAGGGAGTGTGAGAGGGAGTGTGAGGTGTAGTGAGAGAGGGAGTGTTACAAGGAGTGTGACAGGGAATGTGAGATCGAGCGTGACAGGGTTTTTGAGAAGGCGTGTGACGGGGAGTGTGACCGGGAGTGTGACAGGGAGTGTGAGAGGGAGTGACAGGAAGTGAGAGGGGGAGTGTGAGACTGATTGTCAGAGTGAACGTGAGAGGGAGTGTGAGAGTGAGCATGAGAGGGAGTGTGACAGGGTGTGTGAGAGGGATTGAGAGAGGGAGTGTGAGCGTGAGAGGGAGTGTGAGAGGGAGTGTGAGAGGGATTGAGAGAGGGAGTGTGAGAGGGACTGAGAGAGGGAGTGTGAGAGGGATTGAGAGGGAGTGTGAGAGGGAATGTGAGAGGGAGTGTGAGAGGGATTGAGAGAGGGAGTGTGAGAGGGAGTGTGAGAGGGAGTGTGAGAGGGATTGAGAGAGAGTGTGAGAGGGATTGAGAGCGGGATTGAGAGAGGGGTGAGAGAGGGTGTGTGAGAGGGATTGAGAGAGGGGTGAGAGAGGGTGTGTGACAGGGATTGAGAGAGGGGTGAGAGAGGGGAGTGTGAGAGGGATTGAGAGAGGGGGTGAGAGAGGGAGTGTGAGAAGGATTGCGAGAGGGATTGCAAGAGGGAGTGTGAGAGGGATTGAGAGAGGGGGTGAGAGAGGGAGTGTGAGAGGGATTGAGAGAGGGTGTGTGAGAGGGAGTGTGAGAGGGAGTGCGACAGGGAGCGTGAGAGGGAGTGTGAGAGGGAGTGTGAGGTGTAGTGAGAGAGGGAGTATTACAAGGAGTGTGACAGGGAATGTGAGAGCGAGCGTGACAGGGTTTTTGAGAAGGCCTGTGACGGGGAGTGTGACCGGGAGTGTGACAGGGAGTGTGAGAGGGAGTGACAGGAAGTGAGAGGTGGTGTGTGAGACTGATTGTGAGAGTGAACGTGAGAGGGAGTGTGAGAGTGAGCATGAGAGGGAGTGTGACAGGGAGTGTGAGAGGGATTGAGAGAGGGAGTGTGAGCGTGAGAGGGAGTGTGAGAGGGAGTGTGAGAGGGATTGAGAGAGGGAGTGTGAGAGGGATTGAGAGGGAGTGTGAGAGGGAATGTGAGAGGGAGTGTGAGAGGGATTGAGAGGGAGTGTGAGAGGGAATGTGAGAGGGAGTGTGAGAGGGATTGAGAGAGGGAGTGTGAGCGTGAGTGTGAGAGGGAGTGTGAGAGGGATTGAGAGAGAGTGTGAGAGGGATTGAGAGCGGGATTGAGAGAGTGAGTGTGAGAGGGATTGCGAGAGGATGTGTGAGAGGGATTGAGAGAGGGGGTGAGAGAGGGAGTGTGAGAGGGATTGAGAGAGGGGGTGAGAAAGGCAGTGTGAGATGGATTGAGAGAGGGGGTGTGAGAGGGATTGAGAGAGGGGGTGAGAGAGGGAGTGTGAGAGGGATTGAGAGAGGGAGTGTGAGAGGGATTGAGAGAGGGGTGAGAGAGGGAGTGTGAGAGGGATTGAGAGAGGGGGTGAGAGAGGGAGTGTGAGAGGGATTGCGAGAGGATGTGTGAGAGGGATTGAGAGAGGGGGTGAGAGAGGGAGTGTGAGAGGGATTGAGAGAGGGGGTGAGAGAGGGAGTGTGAGAGGGATTGAGAGAGGGATTGAGAGAGGGGGTGAGAGATGGGGTGTGAGAGGGATTGAGAGAGGGAGTGTGAGAGGGAGTGTGAGAGGGATTGAGAGAGGGAGTGTGAGAGGGGGTGTGAGAGGGAGTGTGAGAAGGAGTGTGAGAGGGAGTGTGAGAGGGAGTGTGAGAGGGTGTGTGAGAGGGAGTGTGAGAGGGAGTGTAAGGGGAGTGTG
Source organism: Cetorhinus maximus (assembly GCF_964194155.1). Lineage (NCBI taxonomy): Eukaryota > Metazoa > Chordata > Chondrichthyes > Lamniformes > Cetorhinidae > Cetorhinus > Cetorhinus maximus. Next base: position 42,850 of record NW_027598351.1, on the reverse strand, counting down.
AGAGGGAGTGTGAGAGGGAGTGTGAGAGGGAATGTGAGAGGGAATGTGAGAGGGAATGTGAGAAGGAGTGTCAGAGGGAATGTGAGAGGGAATGTGAGAGGGAGTGTGAGAAGGAGTGTGAGAGGGAATGTGAGAGGGAATGTGAGAGGGAATGTGAGAGGGAGTGAGAGAGGGAGTGTGAGAGGGAGTGTGAGAGGGAGTGTGAGAGTGAGTGTGAGAGGGAGTGCGACAGGGAGCGTGAGAGGGAGTGTGAGAGGGATTGTGAGGTGTAGTGAGAGAGGGAGTGTTACAAGGAGTGTGACAGGGAATGTGAGAGCGAGCGTGACAGGGTTTTTGAGAAGGCCTGTGACGGGGGGTGTGACCGGGAGTGTGACAGGGAGTGTGAGAGGGAGTGACAGGAAGTGAGAGGGGGAGTGTGAGACTGATTGTGAGAGTGAACATGAGAGGGAGTGTGAGAGTGAGCATGAGAGGGAGTGTGACAGGGTGTGTGAGAGGGATTGAGAGAGGGAGTGTGAGCGTGAGAGGGAGTGTGAGAGGGAGTGTGAGAGGGATTGAGAGAGGGAGTGTGAGAGGGACTGAGAGAGGGAGTGTGAGAGGGATTGAGAGGGAGTGTGAGAGGGAATGTGAGAGGGAGTGTGAGAGGGATTGAGAGTGGGAGTGTGAGAGGGAGTGTGAGAGGGAGTGTGAGAGGGATTGAGAGAGAGTGTGAGAGGGATTGAGAGCGGGATTGAGAGAGGGGTGAGAGAGGGTGTGTGAGAGGGATTGAGAGAGGGGTGAGAGAGGGAGTGTGAGAGGGATTGAGAGCGACGTGAGAGAGGGAGTGTGAGAGAGATTGAGAGAGGGGGCGTGAGAGGGATTGAGAGAGGGGGTGAGAGAGGGAGTGTGAGAGGGATTGCGAGAGGATGTGTGAGAGGGATTGAGAGAGGGGGTGAGAGAGGGAGTGTGAGAGGGATTGAGAGAGGGGGTGAGAGAGGGAGTGTCAGAGGGATTGAGAGAGGGGGTGTGAGCGGGATTGAGAGAGGGGGTGAGAGAGGGAGTGTGAGAGGGATTGAGAGAGGGAGTGTGAGAGGGATTGAGAGAGGGGTGAGAGAGGGTGTGTGAGAGGGATTGAGAGAGGGGTGAGAGAGGGAGTGTGAGAGGGATTGAGAGAGGGGGTGAGAGAGTGAGTGTCAGAGGGATTGAGAGAGGGGGTGTGAGAGGGATTGAGAGAGGGGGTGAGAGAGGGAGTGTGAGAGAGATTGAGAGAGGGGGCGTGAGAGGGATTGAGAGAGGGGGTGAGAGAGGGAGTGTGAGAGGGATTGAGTGCGAGGTGAGAGAGGGAGTGTGAGAGAGATTGAGAGAGGGGGCGTGAGAGGGATTGAGAGAGGGGGTGAGAGAGGGAGTGTGAGAGGGATTGCAAGAGGGATTGCAAGAGGAACTGTGAGAGGGATTGAGAGAGGGGGTGAGAGAGGGAGTGTGAGAGGGATTGAGAGAGGGGGTGAGAGAGGGAGTGTGAGAGGGATTGAGAGAGGGGATGTGAGAGGTATTGAGAGAGGGCGTGAGAGAGGGAGTGTGAGAGGGATTGAGAGAGGGGGTGAGAGAGTGAGAGTCAGAGGGATTGAGAGAGGGGGTGTGAGAGGGATTGAGAGAGGGGGTGAGAGAGGGAGTGTGAGAGGGATTGAGAGAGGGAGTGTGAGAGGGATTGAGAGAGGGGTGAGAGACGGTGTGTGAGAGGGATTGATAGAGGGGTGAGAGAGGGAGTGTGAGAGGGATTGAGAGCAAGGTGAGAGAGGGAGTGTGAGAGAGATTGAGAGAGGGGGCGTGAGAGGGATTGAGAGAGGGGGTGAGAGAGGGAGTCTGAGAAGGATTGCGAGAGGGATTGCAAGAGGGAGTGTGAGAGGGATTGAGAGAGGGGGTGAGAGAGGGAGTGTGAGAGGGATTGAGAGAGGGTGTGTGAGAGGGAGTGTGAGAGGGATTGCGAGAGGGAGTTTGAGAGGGATTGAGAGAGGGATTGAGAGAGGGGGTGGGAGAGGGAGTGTGAGAGGAATTGAGAGTGGGAGTGTGAGAGGGATTGAGAGATGGATTGAGAGAGGGGGTGAGAGAGGGAGTGTGAGAGGGATTGAGAGAGGGGATGAGAGAGGGGGTGTGAGAGGGATTGAGAGAGGTAGTGTGAGAGGGAGTATGAGAGGGATTGAGAGAGGGAGTGTGAGAGGGGGTGTGAGAGGGAGTGTGAGAGGGGGTGTGAGAGGGAGTGTGAGAGGGATTGAGAGAGGGGGTGAGAGAGGGATTGAGAGAGGGGGTGTGAGAGGGAGTGTGAGAGGGATTGAGAGAGGGATTGCGAGAGGGGTTGTGAGGGGGATTGAGAGAGGGGCTGAGAGAGGGATTGTGAGAGAGATTGAGAGAGGGGGTGAGAGAGGGAGTGTGAGAGGGATTGTGAGAGGGGGTGAGAGAGGGAGTGTGAGAGGGATTGAGAGAGGGGGTGAGAGAGGGCGTGTGAGAGGGATTGAGAGAGGGGGTGAGAGAGGGATTGTGAGAGGGATTGAGAGAGGGGGTGAGCTGGATGTGACTGGAAGTGGGACAAGCGAGGGCTGTGGTTAGCTGCCCCCTCCCTGTATAAACCATGAGGAATTATTACTCACTGTGTGGGATTGTTACTAACCCCACACTCCTGTCCTCTTACTCATTGAAGAACTGTTGCTCTGAACCAATAGCTATTTCATTCTAAAACCTATCACCAACAGAAATATGGACGTGCTGAGTGCCCTTCTCACGCTGATGGAGAGAGCAATTAAAACAATGAGGATTTGAACGATGCGGCTGGGAGAGATGAGCTGGGTTTATCCTGCAGAGATGTCTCACTGCTGGGTTTGATCGGGACCCAGCAGCTACAACTGTTGCTGTGCGGCCACTGGGTATTGTTAACCAGCCCAATTCCTGGTTTATTGCCCGCTCCCCATCCCAGACTCCACAACAGGGTGGAGTGCATTGGACTCAAAGGAGCAAGACCTACACCCATTCAGGGAGCTGCAGAGATTTGGCTGGGTGGCCATGAATGGACTTGTGTATTCTGGGTGTTGGGCACGTGAATGAGTGGGATAATGCACTCAGGAACTTGCAGTTAAACAACCTCACTTAGCTTCTTATTTCAGTTGATGGCTCTGACCTCAAGACTCTTCGGAATGGGAGCAAACCCCTTGTTAGACACATTTCAAAGGCCGCTAACTGTAACCAATTTTATGCGTCTATTACAATCCTTAATTCCAGCACAAATCCCTCAGTTGATGGTCGTGGCCACTGCCCGAAAGTACTGGGGACCAATTTCATCAGCTCTCCAACTGGACCAGCCTGAGAGACACAAGAGAGGGTCCAGGGGCTGGCACTCCTGTGGCGAGTAACCCACCTCCTGACTCCCCCAGAGCCTGTCCACCATCTCTACAGGGCACAAGGCAGGGGCTGGTGGGGGTGGGGGAAGAGAGAGGAAGGCTCTGGCATTCCCTTGAAGACGTTCACATCCTTGTGTGAGGTCCCTCTCCCCCTCTCCCTCCCCTTGTGTGGGGTCCCTCTCCCCCTCTCCATCCCCTTGTGTGGGGTCCCCCACCCCTCTCCATCCCCTTGTGTGGGGTCCCTCTCCCCCTCTCCATCCCCTTGTGTGGGTTCCCTCTCCCCCTCTCCATCCCCTTGTGTGGGGTTCCTGTCCCCCTCTCTATCCCCTTGTGTGGGGTTCCCCACCCCTCTCCATCCCCTTGTGTGGGGTCCCTCTCCCCCTCTCCATCCCCTTGTGTGGGGTCCCTCTCCCCCTCTCCATCCCCTTGTGTGGGTTCCTGTACCCCTCTCCATCCCCTTGTGTGGGGTTCCTGTACCCCTCTCCATCCCCTTGTGTGGGGTTCCTGTACCCCTCTCCATCCCCTTGTGTGGGGTTCCTCTCCCCCTCTCCATCCCCTTGTGTGGGGTTCCCCCACCCCTCTCCATCCCCTTGTGTGGGGTCCCTCTCCCCCTCTCCATCCCCTTGTGTGGGTTCCTGTACCCCTCTCCATCCCCTTGTGTGGGGTTCCTCTCCCCCTCTCCATCCCCTTGTGTGGGGTTCCCCCACCCCTCTCTATCCCCTTGTGTGGGGTTCCTCTCCCCCTCTCCATCCCCTTGTGTGGGGTTCCCCCACCCCTCTCCATCCCCTTGTGTGGGGTTCCTCTCCCCCTCTCCATCCCCTTGTGTGGGGTCCCTCTCCCCCTCTCCATCCCCTTGTGTGGGGTTCCTCTCCCCCTCTCCATCCCCTTGTGTGGGGTTCCTCTCCCCCTCTCCATCCCCTTGTGTGGGGTCCCTCTCCCCCTCTCCATCCCCTTGTGTGGGGTCCCTCTCCCCCTCTCCATCCCCTTGTGTGGGGTTCCTGTACCCCTCTCCATCCCCTTGTGTGGGGTTCCTCTACCCCTCTCCATCCCCTTGTGTGGGGTTCCTCTCCCCCTCTCCATCCCCTTGTGTGGGGTTCCTCTCCCCCTCTCCATCCCCTTGTGTGGGATTCCCCCACCCCTCTCCATCCCCTTGTGTGGGGTTCCTGTACCCCTCTCCATCCCCTTGTGTGGGGTTCCTCTCCCCCTCTCCATCCCCTTGTGTGGGGTTCCCCACCCCTCTCCATCCCCTTGTGTGGGGTTCCTGTACCCCTCTCCATCCCCTTGTGTGGGGTTCCTCTCCCCCTCTCCATCCCCTTGTGTGGGGTTCCCCACCCCTCTCCATCCCCTTGTGTGGTGTCCCTCTCCCCCTCTCCATCCCCTTGTGTGGGGTCCCTCTCCCCCTCTCCATCCCCTTGTGTGGGGTTCCTCTCCCCCTCTCCATCCCCTTGTGTGGGGTTCCTGTCCCCCTCTCCATCCCCTTGTGTGGGGTTCCTGTACCCCTCTCCATCCCCTTGTGTGGGGTTCCTCTCCCCCTCTCCCTCCCCTTGTGTGGGGTTCCTGTACCCCTCTCCATCCCCTTGTGTGGGGTTCCTGTACCCCTCTCCATCCCCTTGTGTGGGGTTCCTCTCCCCCTCTCCATCCCCTTGTGTGGGGTTCCTGTACCCCTCTCCATCCCCTTGTGTGGGGTCCCTCTCCCCCTCTCCATCCCCTTGTGTGGGGTTCCTGTACCCCTCTCCATCCCCTTGTGTGGGGTTCCTCTACCCCTCTCCATCCCCGGTGAAGAAACATGGTGGGGGGTGGTGCGTCCATCCAAAGGCTCAGGGCTGCTCATCCAACCAGCGGGTCACTCAAAAGGGGGGAGTCAAATCGACAAGTACCTCTCCAAAGGGTTATTGGAAACATTAGCGAGCCTATGGGGAAAGGTGGGGGTGAGGGTGGGGGGGTAGGTAGGTCTTGGATGAATTGGGCCAGTTCCAAGAGCCAGCACAGGCACTTTGGGCCGAATGGCCTCCCTCAGTGCTGTAAGGTTCTCCTTTGACAGCCTGGGAAACTTTCCTGAAAGTGGGTGAGCGGGGGATGAATCAGAATTTGGGGGTGGGTGAGGAATTTTGAGAGCTCAGGACCGAGTGAGAAAGTGAGTGACTGGGTCTCCTGGACGCCGGGGTGAACCCTCTCCCCCTCCCTCTCTCTCTCCCTCTCTCCCTCTCCCTCTCTCTCTCCCTCTCCCTCCCCCTCTCCCTCTCTCTCTCCCTCTCCCTCCCCCTCCCTCTCTCCCTCTCCCTCCCTCTCTCTCACTCTCCCTCTCACTCTCTCTCCCTCTCTCTCCCTCTCTCCCTCTCTCTCACTCTCACTCCCTCCCTCTCTCCCTCCCTCTCTCTCACTCTCCCTCTCTCTCCCTCTCCCTCTCTGTGTTGTGTTTACTTGGATGTGTGACTCGGTCTGATGATGGAAGCTGGTGTCTCTGCTGTTTCTCCCGGAGGTCTCTGCACTCTCGTCTGAGGAACTCATTGCCCCTCTCTCCCTCGCTCTCTCCATCCTGCAGCGGCAGCTTCTGCAATGTGCTCCCGGCTCTCTCTGTCTCTCCCTCCCTCCCTCTCTCTCACGCTCTCTCTCTCTCAGCGGCGACTTTCGAAATGCATTCTGCCGTTCGGATTCCGAACAGACACTGAACCTCTTTCTACCCCCAGCCCCCAGCCCCCAGCGAGCCCTGGCAGGGGACAAACCCCTGGATGGCTGCTCTTACCCTGGGGGAGCATCCACTCCACATGCCAGCCCTGGGCAGACAGAGTTGAGAGCTCAGCCCCTTATTTCAAGCCGGTCAACTCCTCCAGCTGGTCCTGAACGCCCGTCCTTTGATCGGTCGATTTGAGCTAAGCCGCCTCAATCAAATTGACAAAGGATTAAAACTTGCTCCAGTGAACAGACTGCACAAACTTTTTTTTTTATTCATTCATGGGATGTGGGCATCACTGGCTAGGCCAGCATTTATTGCCCATCTCTAATTGCCCCTTGAGAAGGTGGTGGTGAGCTGCCTTCTTGAACCGCTGCAGTCCCTGTGGTGTAGGTACACCCACAGTGCTGTTAGGGAGGGAGTTCCAGGATTTTGACCCAGCGACAGTGAAGGAACGGCGATATATTTCCAAGTCAGGATGGTGAGTGACTTGGGGGGGAACTTCCAGGTGGTGGTGTTCCCATGTGTCTGCTGCGCTTGTCCTTCTAGATGGTAGTGGTCGTGGGTTTGGAAGGTGCTGTCTAAGGAGCCTTGGTGAGTTCCTGCAGTGCATCTTGTAGATGGTACACACTGCTGCTACTGTGCGTTGGTGGTGGAGGGAGTGAATGTTTGTGGATGTGGTGCCAATCATGCGGGCTGCTTTGTCCTGGACGGTGTTGAGCTTCTTGAGTGTTGTTGGAGCTGCACTCATCCAGGCAAGTGGGGAGTATCCCATCACACTCCTGATTTGTGCCTTGTAGATGGTGGACAGGTTTTTGGGAGTCAGGAGGTGGGTTACTCATCACACTATTCCTAGCCTCTGCCCTGCTCTTGTAGCCACAGTATTTTTATGACTAGTCCAGTTCAGTTTCTGCTCAATGGTAACCCCCAGGATGTTGATACCTAAACTGGCATCAGTAATATCCACATCATTGCAAAAAATCTCACAGTGCCAAATCAGATCTGTACCAACACCAGTTGTAATTATAACATTACACTGATAAACAGGGATAGCAATGATCCAGACTGGGTGCTTTTTTAAAAAAAATCATTCACAGGATGTGGGCATCATTGGCAAGGTTGGTATTGATTGCCCTAGAGAAGATGATGGTGAGCTGTCATGTTGAGCTGCTGCAGTCAGTCCACTGGTGTTGGGAGGGAGTTCCAAGATTTTGATCCAGCGACCATAAAGGGACAGGAAGATGTTGGAAACATAGACAATAGGAGCAGGAGTAGGTCATTCAGCCCTTCGAGCCCGCTCCACCATTCAATATGATCATGGCTGATCCTCTTTCTCAACGCCATACTCCCGCTCTCTCCCCATACCCATTGATGCCTTTAGAGTCTAGAAATCTATTTATTTCCTCCTTAAATATATTCAGTGACTTGGCCTCCCCAGCCTCCTGTGGTAGAGAATTCCACAGGTTCACCACCCTCTGAGTGAAGAAGTTTCTCCTCAGCTCAGTCCTAAATGGCCTCCCCTGTCTCCTCAGGAGTGTAAGGCGGGGGCAGGAGCAGGTCGTGAGGGGCTGGCAGCAGTTCCAGGGAACTGAGGAGGGCAGGTTAGTGGGGACAGGAGGGGGCGTGGAGTGGCAGTAATTCCAGGGATGCAAGGGGTGAGGGGGCAGTGTGTGTGCGGGCAGCAGTTCCAGGCATCCAACGTTACATATGAAACCGGACTGACGCTGCTGCTTTACAGGGAGTGGACGTCTGTCCAGGTGCCATTTGTAAATGGCGTCCGGATCTTCGAGCCAATCAACTGATGGCAGCTTCGTTGACTTCCTGCCTTGGCATATCGTGGCCAGCCTTTCCCGGCACAGGCCAAAACCCCACCCACTTCTGGATCGGTCTGGACCAGCGCAGCTGGAACAGAATTCCACCCACTGCCTGCTTTAAGTTCTCTCTTCATCGCAACCTCTTCATTCTGGCTAAAATAGCTTTGGGTTCACAGACTGAATGCTGCCACATCCACTGATGTTGGTATCTTTCCATCTGTGATGGAAATGATGGACACACAGTGAGCAATCCATGACGTGTCCTCGTTTGGTGCCGCTTCACTGGTGGCTGTAAACGCTAATCCCAGAGGCAGGCTGGGCCACAAGTGCCCCACATGAAGCTACCAACTGACATTGTTGGTTTTGTTTTTGGTGTTGGTGTCTGTTGCCAAGCTGCTGTAGCCACTGGGCATTGTGGTGGCGCACATCAGCCCACAGGTGTCGCCATTTCCCTCTTTCACCAGCTGGTTGAGGTGGCTGATGTTTAGGGACTTTGTGTCATCCTCAAAGGGGAGCCTAGGGGGTCCCATTGGTCGTCTGGCTCCAGCTGCCTCACTATACATTAGGTCATACATAAAAAACAGGAGCAGGAGTAGGCCATTCGGCCCCTCAAGCCTGCCCCGCCATTCAATAAGATCATGGCTGATCAGCCCCAGGCCTCAACTCCTATTGCCAGCTCCTCATGGCCCTCAACTCCCTGATATTTCAAAAATCTACCTACCTCCTCTTTAAATACTTTCAGTGATCTAGCCTCCACAACTCTATAGGGTAGAGAATTGCAGACATTTACTACCTTCTGAGAGAAGAAATTCCTTCACATCTCAGTTCCAAATGTGTCCAAATTATTCTGTAACTATGTCCCCTAGTTCGAGGTTCCCCCATTAGTGGAAATATCTTCTCAACATCTACCCTGTCAAGCTCCCTCAGAATCTTGTACATTTCAATAAGATCACCCCTCATTCTTCTAAACTAATGAATAAAGGCTTAACCTGTTTAGCCGTTCTTGATAAGTCAACCCCTTCATCCCAGGAATCAGCATAGTGAATCTCTTCTGAACTGCCTCTAATACCAGTATATCCTTTCCTAAATATGGGGACCAAAACTGTACATGCTACTCCAGGTGCAGTCTCACGAACTCCCTGCACAGGTGCAATAAGACTTCCCTATTTTTAAACTCCAGTCCCCAAGCAATACAGGCCGATATTCCATTTGCTTTCTTAATTACTTGCTGCACCTGCATGCTAACAGATCCCTTGGTGCTGCACTTTTTTGGAGTCTCTCCCCAGTTAAATAATAGTCTGCCTTTTGATTCTTCCTACCAAAGTGCATGACCTCGCACTTTCCTACATTAAACTCCATCTGCCAAGTTTTTGCCCACCCACTCAACCTGTCTATATTCCCTTGCAGATTCCTTATTTCCTCATCACATGTCCTCCCAACTATTTTTGTATCATCAGCAAATTCGGATACATTACATTCTGCCCCCTCCTCCGAGTCATTAACGTAGATGGTAAATAATTGATGCCCTAGGACTGATCCCTGCTGCACTCCACTAGTTACGCCTTTCCAACCTGAAAGAGACCCATTAATCCTGACTCTCTGTCTTCTGTGTATTAACCAATCCTCAATCCATTACCCCCAATACCATGAGCTCCCTGGCTTAGTGACCAACTTCCAGCCTGCGGACCTCCCAGAGCCAACAACGCTGTTCTGTATAGCTCGTTTTGGCAGGAAAGATATGGTGAGACAATATAAAATAAAGGGAGAGCCTCTGAAGGAGGTGCAGGAACAGAGAGACCTCTGTGTAAATGTATGTAGGTCATTGAAGATGGCAGGGCGTGTTGAGAGAGCAGTTAATAAAGCATTTGGTATCTTAGGCTTTATTAATAGGGGCATTGAGTACAAGAGTAAGGAGATCATGTTGAATTTGTATAAGACAGGTAGGCCTCATCTGGAATACTGCATCTAGATCTGGGCACCACACTTGAGAAAGGATGTGAAGGCTTTGGAGAGAGTACAGAGGAGATTCACAAGAATGATTCCTGGGATGAAGAACTGTACCTATGAGGATAGATTGGAGAGGTTGGGACTGTTTTCCTTGGAAAAAAGGCTGAGAGGAGACTTGACAGAGGTATTCAAGGTCCTGAGGGGTATAGAGAGGGTAAATAGTGAGAAACTGTTCCCACTCAAGAGAACATCAAGAACCAGAGGGCACAGATTCAAAATAATTGGCAAAAGGAGTAAATGTGATGTGAGGAAAAATTTTTTCATCAAGAGGCTGGTTGGAGTCTGGAACAAACTTCCTGAAAGGGTGGTAGAGGCAGGTTTGATTGAAGTACTCAAAAGGGAATTGGATTGCTATCTGAAAGGAGAGAATGTGCAAGGTTACGGGGATAAGGCAAGGGAGTGGGATAAGGTGCAATGCTCTTTCAGAGAGCCAGTGCAGGCTAGATGGGACAAATGGCCTCCTTCTGCACTGTAGATACTGTGACTGTGATACTGATTAGTGCCAACACACTTGGGAACTATGCCCTTTAGGACTGCTGCATTTGTGATTCTGACCTGCCAGGATGTGCCCACTCAATGCAATAATTATACCAACAACAAAAAAAGATGGGCAGGAAAAGAAGAGCAGGTATGTCCAGCGGGTGCCCCATGCTCGATAGCTGCAACATCATGACTAAACCTCTGTTCCCACCTCCCCAGACACATTTCCTGGGAGAGGCCAAAAAAAAACCAGGGGCAATGAGGGGGAAAAAACTCAAACATTTCTCTCAGGGGCCCCTCAAGATTTCAGATCAGATGAACCAAACATTAATCTGTGAGGACACTTGCTTCAGTATGGTTTACATAGAACTTATGTTCCTAGACTAATGACCACCAAAAATCTCATCCTAAACCTTCACTTACTGTCCCACTGCATTTTCCATTCATCTGTCTTCACTCCCACTTGTAACTCGTCATTGTGCCATCCTAATATACAAACAAGGTAAGGGTTTACTACTCACTGCCATTTGGTTTTTGGTTTAAAGGTTTTTTATTGCACCCACAGCCACAAACTGGACAATGCAGAGATTTGAAAAAAGACAACAGCTTACTGCAGAGAGACTTGAAACACTATCTTATCTGGACTGTACTACATCACAGTCCAGTTGGAGAGATGGTCCATCAGCTTCTCACTCAATGAGACTGTGGCAGAACACGGTTTTTTCACCCGGGTTCAGATATTCCCCACAGAGGCGGAATCAACAAAGGCATCATTTATTTTTCTTCAGGCACCTCTTATGTAAGAGCCACTTCAGCAGGGCTCTATGGAAACCCCAATGTCCTCACTGAGCTGCCCAATAATATGGCTGCGGGACACCTCTCGGCTATTCCTAACTACAGCGATGCAGACTGAAACTCCCAGCTTTGCAGTAGGCCATTTTGTGCGAGAGAATTTCTTGCGGCACAACGGTGTCCCCCTGCAGTGACATCAAGAACCGGGAGCAGGTGTGGGTCAAGGCCGCCCCACAACACCCCCACTGATTTCTGTCACACAAGCGGAAATAATATTCACTTTGTTGCCTGTGAACGGTGCTTTCAGCTTGGCTAAATGTTGGTGCAGGGCCTCCCCTCAGGCCACACAGTTATCTCCTCTCATCACGCCAGGACACGCACGGTTTAATTCGATTTGAAATCCAGTTCCCATTTTGTGGTTTTTTTTTTAAATTTTTAATACAGTTCCAGCAGTTAAAAAATTATCGTTGCAGCTTTCCCACACACAGTAAAGCAATGTGACACTAATAACATATGTTGGTCGTTTTACAGAGTGCAATATGAGATAGAAAACATCATAAACATGGCCTCTTTAAAAGTAAATACACAATTCTATTAAAAAGAAAGGCACTGGGGTTTGGTTCATAATTCGCGCTCCCTTTTCCTCTCACTCATACTGCCAATAGGAAATTACAGCACTTTCCATTTCTAGCACTCTTTGGTTTATAAGTGGCTGCATAAAGGGGCTTCTCTCAAACCTGCGATCATCACCGGTCTGCAGAAGCTGCTCAGTAAATCCACGTGCAGTGTGAGACGGAATAAAGGAGCAAGACACTGGATGGCACAGGCTTGGCTCTGGGATTGGACATGTATCCTGCTGGAAACATCCAATTAAAATTATTTGAACGAGTATTTTTTAAATACTTTGAATTCATTCTGGTTAAGGAAAATCAAATGAAGGAATCTAGAAACCCAGTGGCCAGTCGTTTGGTCCATCTTCAACACTTGCTTCAACTGCTGGTACCAGTCTTCCCAGTGTAAATACTAGTAACTATGAGATACAGGATTAGAAATTATTCTGCGGACAGGGTTAAACAGCAACTGGTCCACAGTTTGACAAGATTTTTTTAAAAAAAAATGTTCCCTTTCCCCAGAGAATTAAAAGCAAACCAGAGGCTTGGATTATTTGATTTCACTGCCTCTGGGGTTTTGGAGGGAGAAGGTTAGTAAGTACGATATATATATAATTAAAGACTGAGCTATCGAAATACAATTCATTTGGACTCTTTTGGAATGGAGCTGAGTTGTCTGCATTAGTTGTTTTCGAATTTGGAGTAAGAATTTGACTCCTTGAATAGGCCTGAAATAAAAGCAAAAATCAAAGTTAGGATTCATGATTCTTACTTGCACCTTCCATAAGTCAACCAAAATCCGATATTACTTGTGAACGGGCTCCCTGAACAGGTGCTCACAGTAGGTCAGGGCATGGCACTCATAGGGAGTGCTTGCAGATGGGATGCTGTGCCCATTAATTAAAACGGACGCTAAATCAGAAGCCCATGAGTTTCTGAGCAGGGCTGCCATTCACAAGTACCCAATTGGAGAATGAACCCTACAAAGACAGACATTGTTCTATTTCGTGTTTACCAATTTAGCAAGTCTTTCTGTTGGCTGGATTGCATGCCGTGGAGACTTGGTTCTCTCTCCAGCAGGCCTTTGGGGCTCCCAACTATATCCCTTCCTCCTCCCTCAGCCACTTGAACCCACATTTACATCCTTCCTCGGGCATCTAGACTCCTGTGTGCGTTTCTCCATAGGGTTCGACGAGGTAGGATGGGAGAAGGCCCGTGTGGAGCATTAACAATGCCAGAGACCAGCAGGGTTTCTGTACAGTAAAGTGCTATGTCATTTTACTCATCTGCCTCCCCCAAAGAATCCAATGGCTGCAGCAAACCAAGAACAGGGAGAGCCTGGTTTCATATTTTGTGATGAAAACAATGAAAAGCAATTTCAAAATCTGTCTCCTCACCATACTTCTTCCTGATTTCATCATGCCTGACTTTCATTTCACTTTTCCTGAAAGAAAACAGAAAGAAGCTTGAGACAATGCCAAGTGATTAGGCTGAAGGCTCGGAACAGTGCAGTACAGCAATAGCATGAGGTTCCACAGCAATGAGAGGGGTAGGTTCGGCCTTATTATCTCTGATAACATTGCCAATCCTCTGCAGTCTATGTCGAAGACTGGGTTCGTCCACTAGCATTCCTGAGTAACAGAACAGATTCACCAAGAGGCTTAGGAAGCCATTAGATTTTGCAGTGGACAAGCACTGGGCAATGCATCGTGGACCCAAGTAGCAGCTAATCTCTCTCAGAGACCATAACTGGCGAGGGGAATCTGCAGTGCAGGCAGTGAAGCCCAACTTGAAATTATTTAGCTGCCCTTTTGGACAAGCGGCTCAGAAGGTGAACCACACCCCAGGGCCATGGAGCAGTCTCCTCAAAATCGCTGAGAATGAGTGGCTGGAACGGGAATGACACAGGGAATGAAGTCCATGGGATCATCTGGATCACAGGGACAGATTTACAAGGCTGCAAGAACTGTGGCAATGCAACTCAATCAATTACAACATAGAAAAAAGAAAATGCTGGAAAAACTCAGCAGGTCTCACAGAGTTAACGTTTCGAGTCCGTGCGACCCTTCTTCAGAGCTGAAGAGAAGTGGAAACGTGAGGCAATTTATACTGTTTAAGGGGGTGGATGGAGCAGGTGAAGCTGGATAGAAGGCCAGTGATAGGTGGGGACACAGGAGAGATTGACAAAGATGTCGTGGACAAAAGGATTGTTAATGGTAGTGGTTAGTGCTAAAAAAGGCGATTGATAGCGGCCAAGGTTAGAAAGCAGAATGTGATAGTAGCAGGACAAGGGCCAGCATTCTGAATAAAACATGAACAAGTAACAGATGGCCCTTTTGGGGATGGGGTGGGGTGAGGGGAGGGGGCGGTGGTAGGAAAGAAAAGGAAAAAAAATGGGATAGAAGGGGGGATAAAACCATGGACAAATGAATAAAAATAAAAATACGTGGATAAGAAATAAAAATAAATGTAGAAAAAAGCGGTTTAAAAAAGGGGTGAGGATAGAGGAAAGAGTTCATGATCTGAAGTTGCTGAATTTAATGTTAAATCCGGAAGGCTGTAAAGTGCCTAATCGGAAGATGAGGTGCTGTTCCTCCAGTTTACGTTGAGCTTCACTGGAACATTGCAGCAGGCCAAGGACGGACATGTGGGCATGAGAGCAGGAAGGGGTGTTGAAATGGCAAGCGACAGGGAGGTCTGGGTCATGCTTGCGAACAGATCGAAGATGTTCTGCAAAGCGGTCACCCAGTCTGCGTTTAGTCGCCCCAATGTAGAGCAGACCACATTGGGAGCAGCGAATGCAGTAGACCAATTTGAAGGAGGTGCAAGTGAAGCGCTGCTTCACCTGAAAGGAGTGTTTGGGGCCTTGGACGGTGAGGGAGGAGGTAAAGGGGCAGGTGTTGCACCTTCTGCAATTGCATGGGAAGGTGCCATGGGAAGGGGATGAGGGAGATGTGGACCAGGGTGTCCCGGAGGGAACGGTCTCTACGGAGTGCTGACAAGGGATGTGAGGGGAAGATGCGTTTGGTGGCATCATGCTGGAGTTGGCGGAAATGTCGGAGGATGATCCTTTGACTGCGGAGGCTGGTGGGGCGAAAAGTGAGGACAAGGGGGATCCTATCATGGTTCCAGGAGGGAGGAGAAGGTGTGAGGGCAGAGGCGCGAGAGATGCGTCAGACAAGGTTGAGGACCCTGTCAACCACAGTAGGGGGAAACCTCGGTTAAGGAAGGAGGAAGCCGCCATTACCAATTAGGTTTCCTCTCAATGCAGCGGTTCCAGAAGGCAGCTCACCACTGTCTTCTCGAGAGCAATTAGGAATGGGCAACAAATGTTAGCCCAGCCAGCGACGCCCACATCCCGCAAAAGAATTAAAAAAGGCAGTTTGTCAGTTCCTTACCTTTCTTCTTGCCGCATTCTCCTCTGCTCTCTTTCTCTTTCCATTTTCTGATCTATCACATTCAGTCTAAACAAATCAAACATTTTAAAAAGAGACATGCCTCAACAAAAGTTCCGGAAATTTATTACAGGTCAAGTATCTTTTATCTGTAAATCAGAAAACAGAACACATGCAAAAACCGCACTTCTTGTGAACTTCATCGGCCTTTAGCGTGGGAAGTCCCTGACCCGAGCTGACACGACCCGAGCTGACACGACCCGAGCTGACACGACCCGAGCTGACACGACCCGAGCTGACACGACCCGAGCTGACACGACCCGAGCTGACACGACCCGAGCTGACACGACCCGAGCTGACACGACCCGAGCTGACATGAACCTTGCTGATCGCACCCGATCTTTAGGATGGGAAGTCTAGTTGTTTATCTGCACTTGACACAAACCTCGCTGACACTCTAAACTCTATCCTACAAGCAGAATCGCAGATGGCACCACAGGTGGGAACTTATTACTGGTACCCTGTATTTATTATTCAGCAATACATCTTTCTTTTCTAGCCATTTTATTTACCTTAGACTGTAGCTAGACAAGGCTTAAGCTACTGTAAATGCAAGTTTATATGCGGTAACCAAAAACCAAAATTATCTGAAATCCAAATTGGCCCCAAAGATTTTGAATAAATCTTGTACAGACATTTTTCACTTGTCCTGTTCAATGCAAGTATTCTTTGGCAACCTATTCTCATTGGACCCTTCTCACCAAATCTCTTTTTGACACCTTGTAATCTGGCCTAAGATCATTTTTGTTCCAATTTACAGCAATTTATTTATTTTTTTAATATTCATTCACAGGATGTGGGTGTCGCTGGCTGGGCCAGCGTTTATTGCCCATCCCTAATTGCCCTTGAGAAGGTGGTGGTGAGTTGCCTTCCTGAATCACTGCAGTCCCTGTGGTCTTGGTACACCCACAGTGTTGTTAGGGAGGGATTCCAAGATTTTGACCCAGTGACAGTGAAGGAACGGTGATATATTTCCAAGTCAGGGTGGTGAGTGACTTGGAGGGGAACTTCCAGGTGGTGGTGTTCCCATCTATCTGCTGCCATTGTCCTTCTAGATGGTAGTGATCATGGGTTTGGAAGGTGCTGCCTAAGGAGCTTTGGAGAGTTCCTACTGTGCATCTTGTAGATTATTCACACTGCTGCCACTGTTCGGGTGGTGGTGGGAGTGAATGTTTGTGGAAGGGGTGCCAATCAAGCAGACTGCTTTGTCCTGGATGGTGTCAAGCTTCTTGAGTGTTGTGGGAGCTGTACTCATCCAGGCAAGTGGAGAGTATTCCATCACACTTCTGACTTGTGCTTTATAAATGGTGGACAGGCTTTGAGGAGTCAGGAGGTGAGCTACTCGCCACAGGATTCCCAGCCTCTGGCCTGCTCTTGTAGCCACAGTATTTATATGGCTGGTCCAGTTCTGTTTCTGGTCAATGGTAACCCCCAGGACGTTGATAGTGGGGCATTCAGCGATGGTAATGACATTTAATGTAAAGGGATGATGTTTAGGTTCTCTCTTGTTGGAGATGGTCATTGTCTGGCACTTGTGTGGCACAAATGTTGCTTGCCACTTGTCAGCCCAAGCCTGGGTATTGTCCAGGTGTTGCTGCATTTGGACATGGACTGCTTCAGTGTCTGAGGAGTCATGAATGGTGAACATCATGCAATCATCTGTGAACATCCCCACTTCTGACTTGATGATGGTGGGAAGGTCATTGATGAAGCAGCTGAAGATGGTTGGGCCGAGAACATTACCCTGAGGAACTCCTGCAGTGATGTCCTGGACCTGGGATGATTGACCTTCAACAGCTACAACCATCTTCCTTTGTGCTAGGTACGACTCCAACTAGTGGAAAGTTTTCCCCCAAATTCCCATTGACTCCAGTTTTGCTAGGTCTCCTTGATGCCACACTGGGTCAAATGCTGCCTTGATGTCAAGGGCAGTCACTCTCACCTCACCTCTGGAGTTCAGCTCTTTTGTCCATGTTTGAACCAAGGTTGTAATGAGATCAGGAGCTGAGTGGCCCTGGCGGAAACCAAACTGAGCCTCAGTGAGCAGGTCATTGCTAAGCAAATGCCGCTTGATAGCACTGTTGATGACCCCTTCCATCACTTTACTGATAATCAAGAGTAGACTGATGGGGCGGTAATTGGCAGGGTTGGATTTGTCCTACTTTTTGAGTACAGGACATACCTGGGTAATTTTCCACATAGCCAGGTATATGCCAGTGTTGTAGCTGTACTGGAACAGCTTGGCTAGGCGTGCGGCAAGTTCTGGAGCTCAAGTCTTCAGTACTATTGCCAGAATATTGTCAGGGCCCATAGCCTTTGCAGTATCCACTGCCTTTAACCGTTTCTTGATGTCATGTGGAAGTGAATCAAATTGGCTGAAGACTGACATCTGTGATGCTGGGGACCTCTGGAGGAGGCTGAGATGGATCATTCACTCGCACTTCTGGCCGTAGATTGTAGCAAATGCTTCAGCCTTATCTTTTTTACTGATGTGCTGGGCTCCCGCATCATTAAGAATGAGGATAGCTGTGGAGCCTCCTCCTCCAGTGAGTTGTTTAATTGTCCACCACCATTCACGACAGATGTGGCAGGACTGCAGAGCTGAGATCTGATTGTTGGTTATGGAATCCCTTAGCTCTGTCTATCACTTGCTGCTTAAGCTGTTTGGCACACAGGTGGTCCTGTGTTGTAGCTTCAAGAGGTTGACACCTCATTTTTAGGTATGCCTGTTACTGCTCTAGGCATGCCTTCCTGCACTCGTCATTGAACCAGGGTGGATCCCCTGGCTTGGTGATAATGGTAGAATGGGGGATAAGCCAGGCCATGAGGTTAGATTGTGGTTGAGCACAATTCTGCTGCTGCTGATGGCCCACAGCACCTCATGGTTGTCCAGTCTCGAGTTGCTAGATCTGTTCAAAATTACCATTCTCCAGAGTAACAGGTATACCAGACCTAGTGAAGTCTTCCACCATTAGAATGGGATGGTTTAGGTCATTGTTCTTGGAATGCCAGTAGATTGGACAAAGTGTGGGCAATACACTCCACCAAAAATTAGCCAATAAAATAGCAGCTCCTGCACAGTGGTACTGCTCAACAACTGGTAGGTACCCATTCTCATTTCCAGAATAATCCCGAGATCCGGGCTAATGATGGGAGTAAATCTGGATTCAAAGACCAGTCACCCTCGAATGATGAAACTACTAGATTGTCATAAAAATCCAGCTGGTACACTGATGTACTTTAGAGAGCGAAATCAGCCGTCCTTATCCAGTCTAGTTTATATGTGGCTTAATCTTACATACCCTCTGAAATAACCTAACAAGCCACTCAGTTGCATCAAACCACTACGATAAAGGACAGATGCAGTTCAAGGCAACAGCTGGCCACCATCTTCTCAAGGGCAATTAGGAACAGACAATAAATGCTGGCCCAGCCAGCAACTCCCAAAAACCTGTGAATGAATAAAAACAAAAAGGCACAGACAATAAAGAGTCTCTCTCTCATACCATTCCCCACCTGAAAACACAACACAAAAATAAAATATGCCTATCAGTATTGCACGTACATATTAGAGGATTCCTCGCAGCTCCTCACCTTCCACCTCAGTTGCACAGTTCCTGCTCATTTTAAAACTTCCTATGAAGTTGCAATGGATTTCCACTTCTTTACATAACTGGTTTTCCTTTCCCCACTCCCACTCTACCTGCTCCCTCCCTCTTATCCCGATCCTTCCTCCCAACCAAAGCACCAAGTGCTCTCTGCTGTCTCTCTACACTCTGCTAGTCTGGGAGTCCAAAATGTGGATACTTATATCCCAGTGTGCATGTTGTGTCAGCATTTCAAGTGCAAAAGAACTATAGGGAATGAAGCACAGCTTGAGACCTCTCTTAGGGCCTGTTCTGGAATTATGCAACCCCAGTAAACCCAGCTACAGGTCAAGAATTCAAATGCCCAAGTCTGTATCAGGACCATCATATACATGGACATCAGCTTGAATGTGACAAAACATCCCAAGCCACTTCCCAGGAAAATTATAAAACAAACTTGACGTTGAACCACATAAGGAGTTATTAGGGCAGACAGGCAAGTTTTAAACAGAGTCTTCAAGCAGGCGAGCAAGGTGGAGAGGTGTAGGGAGGGCATTCCAGAGGTTAGGACATAGACAGCTGAAGGTGCGGCCACCAATGGTGGAGCAATTCAAATCAGAATGCTCAAGAGGCCAAAATTAGATGAGTGCAGCTATCTGAGGGTCGTGGTGCTGGAGGAGATTGAAGAGACAAGAAGGGTTGAGGTCACGGAGGGATTTGAAAACAAGGAGGCGAATTTTAAAAATCGAGGCATTGTTCGACCAGGAGCCAGTGTAGGTCAGCAAGCACAGGGGTGGATAGGGCAACAGGACTCGGTGTGTGTTAAGACACAGGCAGCAAAGTTTTGGATGATCTCAAGTTTACAGAGCGTAGAATATGGGAGGCTGGCAAGGAACGTGTTGGAATAGTCAAGTCTAGAGGTTAGGAAGGCATGGATGAGAGTTTCAGCAGCCAATGAGCTGAGACAGGGGTGAAGTCGGGCGATGTTACGGCGCTGGAAATAGGTAGTCTTAGTAATGGCATAGGTGTGCAGTTGGAAGCTCAACTCTGCATCAGATATAACACCCAAGTTACAAATCGTCTAGTTTAACCTCAGACAACAGCCAGGAAGAGGAATGGAGTCGGTAGCTAGGAAATGGGGTTTGCCGTGGGGACCTAAGACAATGGCTTCAGTCTCCCTAATGTTTAGTTAGAGGAAATTTCTGCTCATCCATTACTGGATGTCGGACAAGGAGTCTGACAATTTAGCAATAGTAAAGTCGTCAAGGGAGGTGGCGATGATGTAGATCTGGGTGTCACCAGTGAAGA
Source organism: Cetorhinus maximus (assembly GCF_964194155.1). NCBI lineage: Eukaryota > Metazoa > Chordata > Chondrichthyes > Lamniformes > Cetorhinidae > Cetorhinus > Cetorhinus maximus. The sequence continues at coordinate 22,763 of NW_027598351.1, read as the reverse complement.
GTGAAAATTAACGCTGTGCTTTCAAATGATGTTGCCGAGCAGCAGCATGTAGATGAGAAGTAAGAGGGAGCCATGGATAGATCCCTGGGAACACCAGAGGTAACAGTGAGGGAGCAGGAAGAGAAGCCACTGCAAGTGATATGCTGGCCTGTGATTAGATTGATTATAATAGAACCAGGCGAGTACAGTCCAGCCCAAGAGAAATGTTAAAGGAGGGTGATGTGGTCAACAGTGTCAAAGGCTGCACGTAGGTCCACAAGTCACAGTCACACAAGATGTCATTTGTGACCTTTGCTAAGAGCTGTTTCTGTGCTGGTTGACTAACACTCTGGGTTTTCGATGGAAGATCAAACACTTACTGCTTGCGCTTTCGACTCCTGCAGCAGCAATAGCAGCAGATACACAGTGACAAGATTAGAACTCCCCCAACCACCGACATGGCAATGATCAAAGCTTCAAAGTTCACTGCAAAAGAAAATGAAGAGGTTTGGAACACATTCAATACATTTGAAACGTAAATTGTATTCAACCTTTAAACCACATTCTGGAGTTTAAAGGAAAGGAAATGGTTTTGTGAAAGGAAAATCATGTTTAAACAATTTATTGGAGTTTTTTGAAGGAGTAACATGCACAGTGGATAAAGGTGAGCCCGTAGACATACTGTACTTGGATTTCCAGGAGGCATTTCATACGGTGCCACAACAAAGATTATTACGGAAAATAAAAGCACATGGTATAGCGTGTAACATATTAGCATGAATAGAAGATTGGCAGGTTGGCAGAAAGTAGAGAGTAAGCATACATGGATCTTTTTCTGATTGGCAGGATGTGACGAGTGCAGTCCCACAGGGGTCTGTACTGGGGCCTCAGCTTTTTACAATTTACATCAATGACTTAGATGAAGGGAGTGCAGACATGGTAGCTAAATTTGCAGATGACACAAAGATAGGTAGGAAAGTATGTTGTGAAGAGGACATGAGGAGGTTGCAGATGGATATATAGATTGAGTGAGTGGGCAAAGATCTGGCAAATGGAGTTTAATGTTTGAAAATGTGAAGTTGTTCACTTTGGCAGGAAGAACAAAAAAGCAGAGTATTACTTAATGGAGAATGGCTGCATAATTCCGAGGTGCAGAGGGATCTAGGTGTTCTAGTACATGAGTCACAAAAAGTTAGTATGCCAGTTCAGCAAGTAATTAAGAAGGTTAATGGAATGCTATCCTTTATTACGAGAGGGATTGAACATAAAAATAGGGATGTTATGCTTCAGTTATATGGGCAGGGCACTGGTGAGACTGCACCTCGAATACTATGTGCAGTTTTGGTCTCCTTATTTAAGGAAGGATGTAAATGCATTGGTGTTGGTTCAGAGGAGGTTTACTAGATTGATACCTGGAATGAGTGGGTTGTCTTATGAGGAAAGATTGGACAGACTGGGCTTGTTTCCACTGGAGTTTAGAAGAGTGGGGGGGTGATTTGATTGAAGTGTACAAGATCCTGAACGGCCTTGACAAGGTGCACGTCGAAATGATGTTTCCTCTTGTGGGTGAGTCCAGAACTAGGGGGGCACTGTTTTAATATTAGGCGTTGCCCTTTTAGGACAGAGATGAGGAGAAATTTTTTCTCTCAGAGGGTTGTGCGACTTTGGAACTCTCTGCCTCAGAAGGTGGAGGAGGTGAGGTCATTGAATATTTTTAAGGCAGAGGGAGATAGATTCTTGTTAGGCAAGGGAATCAAAGGCTACCAGGGTTAGTTGGGAATGTGGAAATCGAAACAGAAGATGATCAGCCATGATCTTATTGAACGGTGGAGCAGGATCGAGGGGGTGAATGGTCTACTCCTGTTCCTATTTCTCATGTTCTTATGAAATAGCACCCAGACCCAATAAGGTCGATTTTGCCCTCAATTTCACCCAGCAGTGTACATAGAAAAATCACAGGCGTGTTACTGATGTAAGGAGCAGTACTTCCCCCGTGCAGGGGGAGGGGCTCAGAAAATCTACCCTTGCGAACAAATTCAAAACACCTGTCCAGGCAAGCTGGCACACAAAGATAAACTTTGTAATGTTCTAAACAGGAAATCCAACTCAATTAACCAGGAAGTGATGAAATAAATAGCCAGCTTCAGCAAGTAGTTAAGAGCTCATTATAATAAATTCACACATGTTTACCCGCATGTATGATAATTTCAGTAGGCCGTACACAGTGGGTTATAGCACTGCTTGACCTCAAGTCAAATCCAGCAACATTAATGCGATAAAGCCTCATCTCTCGCCAAGAGCTATCTTGCCACCTCTGGTTTGGATTATAGCATTTTCATTAGCTATAATCTTACTTTCCCTGGAAACTCCCCTCACCCAACATTCCTTTCTGAAGAGGTCGATTTATATTGTGCCAGGATTCCCAGTGACCTCCTCTAATTGCTTCTTTCATTTCACTTGGCTGATCAAACACACATCACAACTGCGCCGACTGGCAGTTCTCAAATAGAAACAGAAAATGCTGGAAAAACTCAGCAGGTCTGACAGCATCTGTGGAGAGAGAAACAGAGTTCACGTTTCGAGTCTGTGTGACTTTTCTTCTGAAATTTTGTCCGAATCACACCTCGTTTTGATGAGTTTTGGTTACACGGAGCCCTGTCGAGTTGGTGCGTTCCCCAAACCATTTCAGGCACTTGTCCTTTTTTCTCCCCTTCGATTCTCCGACTACTTCAGCAGCTCTGCAGGTTAACTGATTGCAAGTTGTTTCGTGTGTCTCAACTCAGCAGCAACCCCACTTGTACCAAAACGTAAGCCTTACTGCTGTGTCTGCATTTTTAATTTTCATTGCACCAAACAGAGTTATGTACATCAGGAGCTGTGACTAATAAGACTGAACTAATTGGGGAAATTGGCACTGTTTATTCCCAACCTCATTGCTGAGTAAGGAACCAAGTGAAAACAGAATCCAAATAGAACAGGAAGGACAAGCACACACAGTCTGGCTGCTGAGGCAATAGCACATTGCTTATTTTAAGTGTGGACAGAGTCCAGTCAATGTCATGTTACATGAAGCAACCGACATGTTTTAATCAAGTATGAATTCAACAAGGCAGTGCACCAGTTGTTTTATGGCGAGTGTGTTTCCAAGTTGACATGACCAGTCAATCAGAAATTTTAACCTGCTTTCCACATTCATTCATATTGAAGTTGACCAGTTGAGCAAGAATATTAGATTACCTCTTGTAGTGACTGTCTTATCCCTTAAATGTACTTCAACCTCCCCCAATGAAAACTTCTTGCTTTCACGCCTCCGTTCTCCATCTCGCAACTACCTCTTTTTGTGAACCATTAACTTCCTCATGAAATTAAATATCGGTAGTTCTACATGGCATGGAAACTGATTTTAGCAATGTAAACTTTTAAAGGCAGCGCACAGATGCCTTTTCTTGGGGTCCAAACTATAGAAATGTAGAAGTGCCTCTGAAAAGAGATTGTCCCAGCGATATAACCGGTTCGCATGTTCGGTTTTTCATTTGTATGTGCACATTGCATCAGCTCTAAAGAGGGAGGAAGAACGCATTTGTGATATGGCATCTTGCTTTATCTGCCCATCAGCATCACCTTCATTCCTTGAATGGTAATGATGCCTGCATTCCATGTACCCCTACACACCCAGTCTAACTGCTTCCTCTAGTCTGAGAGTTGTGCGGCTGCATTACACTTTACAACTCTCCCACTTCACTGATCTCTTGATTTAGATCCCGTCGCTCAGGGGAGGCACCAAAGTGCCTTTTCGCTGAGGATGGGGTGGGAGAAGAAGGGAAGCGAGAACAAGAATTATACTGAGGCTACCCAGTCCCACATGTGGACTGAGGAGGCCAAGAAACAAGTTGGAGAAATTGTATCACACCCCACCACCCACAGATTTAGACTAACTATCAATTATACTCAAACCAATTAAGTTCACAACAATCAAGTGAACATAACATAACCAAAAACCCAAAAGTTTACATTGTAAATTTTTCTTCTTAGACTCTACATTCCCAACTACTACTACTCACCCCCCCCCCCCCCCCCCCCACCCCACCACCCACCCCGCCACCCCCACAACCCCCATCCTCTCCTCAGCAATCTTCAAAAGCCTTCTCCCAATCACCAATTCAAATGACCACAGCATTTAAAATCTGGGCTGACAGCCAGGGGTGCTACTGAGGGAGGTGTCGTCTTTTGGATGGGATTATTAAATCAAAGCCCTGCCTGCCCTCTCAGGTGGGCGTAAAAAAATCCCACAGCATTATTTTGAAGAGGCGCAGGGGAGTTCACCCCAGTGCCCTGCCCAATATTTATCCCTCAACCAGAACCAAAAAAAATGATTCTCTAGTTGATTGCTGTTTGTGGGAGCTTGCTGTGTGCAAACTGGTTGCCAGCTTTCCTACAGTACAACAGCGACTACAATGCCACAAACAAATGCTAGCCTTTCTTTAATTTACAACCAGCTTGGTTATTTGTGGTCAAGCAGGCCCTGTATTTAGATTGCAACAGCACAATTGTAATAAGCCAAGATAGCATATAGTTAACCAATAGTCTGTATGTAACAACCCCTACACCCACACTGCTATTATGCCACAAAAATCTACATATTGGCAAGGACTACAAAGCAGGCCCTGTATTTAGATTGCAACAGCACAATTGTAATAAGCTATGATAGCATATAGTTAACCAATAGTCTGTATGTAACAACCCCTATGCCCACACTGCTATTATGCCACAAAAATCTACATATTGGCAAGGACTACAAAGCTATTTACCTAAGGCAAGTGCTAAAAGCGGGTTAACCCTCAGGTCAAATTGTTTTTACTAGTTTGATTGTTTACTAGTTTACTTGTTTTTACTAGTCAATAACAAAGGCTCCCAAAACACTGTCTTCTGCCTGAATCAAACTGAAAGGGCATTGGTGCCCATTCAAGTGTCTCACCAAGTGCTTTCTGACGAGGGGCAGGGTTGTGTCCCTGCTTCATAAAGTCTTGGTGATATTGTAAAGTTGTAAACATAGGGAAGAGTACAAAATGTTGGAGCAACACAAATTTCAGTGAACTCCTCTGGAAAACTGGAACTATTCTCTGGTCTAGTGCAAATGATAGAAAAAAAATCAAAAGTGGCATAGGTTAGATATGTGATTGATAAGAACACTGAAAAAATAACTATCAGTGGGTTTAATCTACTGCAACCAATCGCACTTCTGGTTTGTGACTCATATTAAATGCTCCTGTGCTGACTCTCAGAATTAAACATTATGAACACCCTTTCTTACCCGCGCATTTCCATCGATGGATGCTGAATTGATTGTCTCCCTCTTCCTGGGATTCAACTGCTCTCAGAACTCCGCTGCCTTCCCTTTGAACCATTACTAGACGCGGGCACAATGCGGGATCAATTCATCCGGCCCGTGCAGAAAGCACCTCATTCCCACTTTTGATAGTTCCCACCCGCCACAAAAAAAAAGCCGACCGAGGCTGGGATTCAACCTTAACTCTTGAAAGAAAGCGCCAATGTCACTCGACATTATTGAAGTGAATGAAGCCATCGCAAATCAGTAGGAAAATTCCATGACAGATCCGCTTGCAGGAGTTGAGGGGGGGATAATGAACCAAGCAGTGGCACGGGACTGATTGTAATGATAAAGCTGGAGGGAAAGGGGTTGGGGGGGGGGCCCCAAAAGTGACACTGTTTCCCCCGGTTGCTCTGTCAGACCAAATTATGAACATTTGGCATCGACGGGTTTTCATTTTCTCAGCAAGTTGCCCAATGGCGATTCTGCACCTCACTTCCCCGTGACCAATTCACGAGGGCCCGAAACTAACTTGCAGTTCCATTCTAAAAATAGTAACTGACTTTTAAAAACAAGCTGCAACTGTGCCAAAAAACAAAAGCTCTGCCCTTCTAACCACATAATCGCACCTTTTGTGAAATGGAGCTCTCTGCCGCCACTCTGTTCAGCAATTTTGCAACCAGGACAACTCGACAGCCTGAGCAACAAATCTGTTCTACAGTGGTAATGAAACAAGAATAAAAACAGAAAATGCTGGGAATACCCAACAGGGTCTGGCAGCATCTGTGGAGAGAGAAGCAGGGTTAATGTTTCGGGTCCATATGACTCTTCTTCGGAGCTCTGAAGAAAAGTCGAAACGTTAACCCTGCTTCTCTCTCTCCACAGATGCTGCCAGACCTGCTGGGTATTTCCAGCATTTTCTGTTTTTATTTCAGATTTCCAGCATCTGCAGTATTTTGCTTTCATATTTACGGTAATGAAACAAGTTTTGTTTTGCCTCCCCCACACCACCCCTTAAAGCTCTGTTCGAGAAGGAAACTTCTTAATAACAGGAGGCAGCTCATTATGACAAGTGGTTCAGCAGGCAGCAGTAGCAAAAAGCTTTCAGGCTGCTTTACCCAAGTAACACCTACATGGAAATGGACAATTTTAACAACGCTCGATCAGGGAGAACACATCTGATCCTGTCCTCCTCTGGCACACCCACACAGAACGCTCTCCAGAGGCTGCCGAAGATCAGGAGCTTGAAGTCAAGTCTAGCATGCGCGCTGACATCTGATCCTGCATTAGATAGCTCAACAGGGAACCAAGGACGAAACCATAAACTCTCCCCCCGACCATGGCAGACAAAAGAATATAATCTTCAACTCTGAAATGTGTGAGCGGCTGTGTGGGGAGCTCTCCAGCTCCTGCAGCCACACCAGGTAGGGACTGGAATGGGTGGCAACAGTATGGGGTTTGTGGTAGATGCAGGGACCAAAAACAATGGCTTTGATCCTCCCAAAGTTTAATTGGAGGGAATTAAAGCTCATACAAAACTGGGTGTCAGAAAATCTGGCTGACAACACAGAGATAGGGAGGTGGTTTGCGTCAGCATTCAGGCAGAAGTTGACCCTGTGACTTCAGGTGAACTTGCCATGGGGCAACACATAGATGAGAAAGTGGAGGGCACCAAGGACAGATAGCTGGGGAATACAGATGTCATGGCGCAGGGGGCATTGGCGGAGATACTTTGGCTGCAATTGGCTGGCTAGGAGTGCGACCAAGTGAGGGCAATCCCACTGAATGGAAGGAGTGTTGCTGGTCAAAGATGGTGTTGGTTGATAATGTCAAAGGCTGCAGTAAGGTTGATGAGCACCACATGCATGGAGGATATCCTTCGAGACTTTGGTCAGGACTTTCAGTGCTGTGAGGAGGACAGGAACCTGGTTGGAGAGATTCAAATAAGGAACTGTGGGAAAGAAGGGAAAACTTTGGCTAAGAAGGGGAGGCCGTAGACCGGACAGTAGTTTACAAGGACGAGAGCTGTTCAGGGCGAGTCTTTAGAGGGATAAAAGACAGTTTTGAAAAGAAGGAAGCCATTTACAGGATCAGCTACTATTGGGGAGAGCAAGGGAAGTTGAGTAGTCAGCAGTTTAGTAGGAATAAGGTCACGGGAGCAAGAAGTGGACCTCGTGAACAAAATGAACTTAAGAGAGATGAGAGAGAAACTAGAAAAGGATATGGTGTCAGGGCAAGGGCGAGAAGCAGTGCAGGAAGCAGAACAAATAGTCTCAGTCATAGTGAACAAGATGTTCCTCGCACTGGTTGTTGAAAAGGGGGACTAGAAAGGGCAAGGGAGAAAGAATTAGTCAGATGTTTGGCAAGGGAAAAAAACAGAGTGGAGGCTATGTTTTCTCTTCAGGACCTGGAACAGTCATCAGTTCTTGCAGAGGAGAATGGAGCTCAATAATGTAAAGCTAGCCAGTTCTGGCAGCTAAACCAGTTGTGCCTTCAAGATAGGCTCAAACATGTGCCCTCTGGGTTTGAGGGAAGGAAAGATGGATGCCACATTAGGGAAATAAGCAGGTTGGGAGAATGTTATTTTTATGGTAAGGGGTACAATGGCAGGGAAAGGCAGTGATTGGATCAATCCACAACTACAGACGTATCAGAGCAAAGGTTTAGCTTCAGATTTGAAGCACAGCTGGAAATGTGCTGGGGCGGCGGGAGGTGGGGTGGGGGGCAGAAAATAAGAGTTTTGCTTCCCCTTGGCAGACGCAGAATGAAAGCACATGGAGTTGGCCTTGTTTATAACTGAGACCCTGGGATTAAAGAGGTAACAGCAAGACGCTGGCAGCGAAGGAGTGAGAACTAGGTAGGAAGGGATTAAGGGAGGACAGGAGGGTAGTTACATCAGAGGAGAGGGGGAAAAGGTGCGTCAGGATGGTGATTGATTTAACGGAGGATGAGGAGCTACTCAGTGCAGAGGCCAAGGGGGGAGAGGGCAGAGGATTTTGCATTGAGGAAGAAATATTAATGTTTCATTTGGAATTGTATTCAAGAAATAGCGTAAAGAAGCATTTCACAATAAGTAAAGATGATAAATACACTCTAGGGCACTTACCCCAGCAGACTCCCCATCGTGCATCAGACAGATGACACAAAGACTTGGGTGGCAGGATTGTCCTCACTGGGTAGTCAACACATTTATTGTTGGTATTACACCACAGACACTGCAACATTAAAGAAAACTAATTAAAGCACACACACGGCAACAGGTTCTGAATTGACAGACATGAGTCAGTGAACTGAGGGAACGTCTCTCTATGCATTTCAGTAATTTTTTTAGTGCAAATCCATCAAGATTTGGCAGTTCTCTGCTTCAAAGCTGAAAAACTTGTTCACTGTTCAAAACACATGCCATGAGCTTCCTGATTTAAAACCCAGCTAATTGTGCTGATGCAGCTCTGCACTGCGTGTAAAAACAAAACTCTGCTGCTACTTTAAGTTTCGAACAGATTTACTGAAGTTCCATTTTTCCTTGTTCTAGAGAAGCAGGCTAGACAATAAGTCGTTCATAAAGATGGGCTAAAATAGAGATCAGGTTTCCTTTACGCAACAGTTAAGGCGATTGTTTCACATTTCATGAAAACAGAGGCACCTTAGTGCACTGCATTTGGAATACTATATAAAAATTAAGTTGTTGATTTAGTACTGGGAACAGTTCTGATTTCTGATGACCCCATGAATAAGATTTCTGATTACAGAGAGAGTGCAGGAACACTGATGAAGGTAGAGAAAAGATGAGAAGAGACCACCAGAGCTGAGAGGTCACAACTTCAGGAAAGATTTCCCTGGAAAAGAGAAAGCTGAGGAAGTGACCTGATAGGGGTCTATAAATGGTGTGTTCAATTGGGTAGGTATAGAGAAAATGTTTCCACTTGTGGGGGAGCCTCCCCCTGCGTCCAAAGTGCTGCTACGGTTCAATCTGCACGTCCCGCAAATTCTAGGTACGCAATTAGCAAAGTTACCCTCTCACGGGAGAGCCAGCTTGGTTACGACACCGGTGGACATGGGAGGTTGCGCTAGGAGACTAGAGGTCAGAAATATAAGATAGTCGCTAATAAATCCGATTACGAATTCAGGAGGAACTTCTTCACCCAGGGAGCGATGAGGATGTGGAACTTGCTACTACCACAGGAAATGGCTGAGGTGAATAGCACAGATCAGTGACGGGTAACCTAGGCTTGTGAGTGGCCCACACGAGTGGCCCTCCTTCATCTCAGTGGGCCGCAAGGTTGAAATCGGGCGTGTGCACTAACCATGACCCCATGAATAAGGTTAAATACATTTCATACAGGCCGAAAATTTCATAACGAGTTATAGAAAATGCTTAATCATTCATATTGTAATAGAACTGTCAACAACTTCAAATGGTAGAAACAGAAGAAACATTCACGCTTCCATCATGCTCGGTGTGACTTCTGGTTGGATCAGTCCTCCGCAAGCTTTCTTAGATTAGGAGTCGGGGATGTGCGGATGCTTCACAATTCAGCGCTGAGGTTTCCATTCTGTTGTGCTTCTTGCATCTGATGTGTCCCATTGCAGAGAAAGACTGCATGTGTATGACTCACAGTACGCCTGCTGAGTTGCAGACATTTACCTTGTTTGACATTGTCCTCTTGGTTTTTAAACCCCACCGAGGATTCGATGATGCATTGTTTCACTGATCTGCCATCTGAGAATGGCTTTCCATTCCCAGCAAAAGTGACATAAAAAAGCACAACCTCCCACGTCTACCGGTGTCGTAACCAAGCTGGCTCTCCCGTGAGAGGGTAACTTTGCGAATTGCGTACCTAGAATTTGCGGGGGGTGCAGATTGAACTGTAGCAGCACTTTGATTGGACACAGGGGAAGTGTACAGCTCTCAGAATGTTGTGCGCAATCAGCACGCGCCTCACTTCACGTGCCCTTGCTTAACGTGTGTATCACTTTACTAATACCGGTAGGGAAAAAAAATTACACGGGTGGAAACTAGCGGAACCTGGCAACCCTGCGCATGGGTAACGGTCAACAAAACGTCTCGCAAGCTGCACTCAGAACCCTGATGGGCTGGATGTGGCCTTCAGGCCACAGGTTGCCCACCACTGGCACAGAAACTTTTAAAGGACAGCTAAGCACAGGGGAGAAAGGAATAGAAGGATGTATTGATAGGGTTAGATCAAGCAATAGTGTGGAAGGAGGCTTGTGTGGACATGGACTGGTTGAGCCAAGTGGCCTGTTTACATGCTATACATTCTATGTAATACACACACGCCCTCATGCACACACACATGTACAGAAACAGTAGTGTGATACATCGTGTGTGTACACATTCCTGACAAAGTATCAGATGGACACATGCCAGGGTGATTTTGAAATTTTTTTTTTTTTTTACAGATTTCCCAATGCAAACACTGGTATCGACAATGTTACAAACTCTGAACCCCTGGCTTCTGACAGGCAAGGTTTCCCCTCACTAGTTTTAAACTTGTCAGGCCTTACAAAATGGTGAGATCCTCTTTAAGGAAAACATCACAGTGTGGTTTAATCACTTATCATTTCTGTTGTGCCCAATTTTTAAACACTGCAGCAGAGATTAGCAAAACTACTCATTTAAAATTATACAGTGAAGGTAGAGTTGAGAAATTCCTTGAGAGAGAAAGAGAGAGGGCTATTGGACCATGGAAAGATCTGCCACAGTGATGGGTCGAGTCAGAGACATCTGCATCTCTTGTAGGAAATTTGGATAAATATTTCCAACAGAGGAAGATGCAAACTTTGGGGGGCAGAGAGCAGGGCAGTGTGATCAGTTTTAGATTGCACTACACACACAATAAGTAAAGTGTCTCCCTCTGCGGCTTAACATTTGTGAATCAATGGTAATTCTGTTCATACTGCATCCATCCAACTGCTCTAGCCTCAGTGTCTATGTTCCACACGAGCCTCCAGCTCACCCTGATCCCATATCCTTCTATCCCTTTATCCCTGTGGTAACAATTAATTATGTTACTCACCGAAACATTGCTCAGACATTGTTCGCAATTGTCGTTGCTGGAAGCACTGCAACCTGAAAGAGGGATACATGGTTAATCTTTTAAGAATAAGAAATTCAGAATGGAGGACATACTTCATGCTCTCACTGCCTATGTAGATCATACACTGCTTTCTTTCTACATTTTTTGTTTTTCACTCACGGGATACGAATGTTCCTGGTATTTATTGCCCATCCCTAATTGCCTTTGAGAAGACAGTGGTGAGCCGCCTTCTTGAATACGACAGAGTGGTGTGCTCAACCATTGCAGAGGGCTGTTCAAAGTGAGCCACGTTACGGTGGGTCACCAGGCACATATATAACCAGACTGGGTAAAGACAGCGGATTTCCTTCCCTGAAGGACATCCGGAACCAGGTGCTTCCCACAGTTTCTTATTCACCATTACTGTTAGTAGTTGTCTTTATTCCATATTTAATTAAGTGAATTTTAATTAGTTCGGCCGTTTCAAACCAGATAACGCAGAATCGCATGTTATCAGTTGGTAACTAAAAACCGAACAACATTGCTGAAAAAAGAGACATGTCGAAGCTTTCCATCTTGCACTTGTCAGGACGCTTCACAAGAATACCAATATAAGGGGAAAACAACATTTATATATTGTTATTCTTGCAAATTGTCCTGATGAGTGCAAGCTTAAGGGCTTCGACGTGTCTTTTTCAGCAATTCTCAAGCTCTGTATATTACAGATTCACACAGTGCAGAAGAGGCCCTTCGGCCCATCAAGTCTGCACCGATACATGAGAAACACCTGACCTACCTACCCAGTTCCATTTACCTATCAAACGACTAACTGAACAATACACACATTTCCCCACCACCGTCACCCCCACCTCCTCCCCCATGATGAAATGTGTGATGTATGCACCAGTGCACAGGTGTTTTATTTAACCTATTCTTTTAAAATTGATGGGAGCTTCGGTGCCAAGTTTCTCCATGTAAGAAATGTCAATATTAGAAATTAAGGTTTTTGTTGGATTTTCTAAAACTTACAATACTCAGGTGGAAACCTTGAATGACTTGCTCAGAATGGTGTTCTGAATGGTTTAGGGTTTCAAAATGGATAGAATTATTTTTAAATCATGCAATGAAACCAGGTGTACAGAGTTCAGGAACTGAGATGGCTGTATAAACCATCACCAAAATTTAACACCGAGAGATTGCAAGAGGTCTGACATCTACAGTAATCAACCCAGTATCAGCTGTGGGTCAGTGGGCAGCAATCTCACCTCTGAGTCAGAAGGTTGTGGGTTCAAGTCCCACCTCTTCCTAGATTTGAGCACAAAATCTAGGAAGTACTGCAGTACTGAGGGAGTGCTGCAGTATCAGAGGTGCCACCTTTCAGATGGGGACATCAAACTGAAGTTCTGTCTGCCCTCTCAAGTGGGCATGACAGATCTTGTGGCACTATTTTGAAGAGTAAGGGGTTTCTCCCGGTGTTCTGGTCAAATATTTATCCCTCAATCAACATCACAAAAAAACGATTATCCAGCCATTGCTGTCTGTCTGGGAGCTTGCTGTACACAAATTGGCTGCTGTATTTCCTACATTACAACAGTCATCACAATCCAAATGTACTTCACTGGCTGTACAGCGCTTCAGGGCTCGAGAATGTTTGGATTTGGACAGTCATGCTAAGCTTTAACAATTCACAATCACTGAGAATTGATTACACAACTACTGGGAAACTGTTATGAATGTCATCTGACCAGCAAAACCAGAAAGAAGGAATTTATAACTGGCACCCAGTCACATTAACATCAGCACAGATAATGAACTGGAAATTTATTAAAAGTGCCACAGAAAACAGAACAGGATATGTGGATCTCCCCTAAAATCTTTGTCATGTTAACAATCTCTTGTAGAAGTAATTTCTTTTAATATAATTGGACATAACACACACTTAGCTTTGACATCTGTACAGACAAGTTTGAAATAATCATTTTTGGGAAAGCCAATATACCATACTCAGAAGGTAAAAGTGTTTGGTGGTGTGAAGTGAGACTAGACAGCATGCCAAACTGATTGGCACTCAGTGCAGAGATTGCCAATTCATCGATCAATATAAAACAATCATGTTCCCAGGTTAGGATTCCCAGTAGAACATTGACCAGAGAAAGAAAGGAGAACAAGGAGATGGAGCGCAGCAAGAGACAGGGGGCCAGGCAGCTGGGGAGGGGTGGGGGTGCCGAGAGACAGAGCGAGACAGCGAGGGAGGGACAGGGCGAGAGAGAGAGAGCGAGAGAGAGAGAGGGAGGGACAGGGCGAGAGAGAGAGAGGGGGAGGGACAGGGCGAGAGAGAGAGAGGGAGGGACAGGGCGAGAGAGAGAGAGGGAGGGACAGGGCGAGAGAGAGAGAGAGAGGGGGACAGGGCGAGAGAGAGAGAGGGGCACAGGGCGAGAGAGAGAGAGGGGCACAGGGCGAGAGAGAGAGAGGGGCACAGGGCGAGAGAGAGAGAGGGGCACAGGGCGAGAGAGAGAGAGGGGCACAGGGCGAGAGAGAGAGAGGGGCACAGGGCGAGAGAGAGAGAGGGGCACAGGGCGAGAGAGAGAGAGGGGCACAGGGCGAGAGAGAGAGAGGGGCACAGGGCGAGAGAGAGAGAGGGGCACAGGGCGAGAGAGAGAGAGGGGCACAGGGCGAGCGAGAGAGAGGGGCACAGGGCGAGCGAGAGAGAGGGGCACAGGGCGAGCGAGAGAGAGGGGCACAGGGCGAGCGAGAGAGGGGCACAGGGCGAGCGAGAGAGAGGGGCACAGAGCGAGCGAGAGAGAGGGGCACAGAGCGAGCGAGAGAGAGGGGCACAGAGCGAGCGAGAGAGAGGGGCACAGAGCGAGCGAGAGAGAGGGGCACAGAGCGAGCGAGAGAGGGGCACAGAGCGAGCGAGAGAGAGGGGCACAGAGCGAGCGAGAGAGAGGGGCACAGAGCGAGCGAGAGAGAGGGGCACAGAGCGAGCGAGAGAGAGGGGCACAGAGCGAGCGAGAGAGAGGGGCACAGAGCGAGCGAGAGAGAGGGGCACAGAGCGAGCGAGAGAGAGGGGCACAGAGCGAGCGAGAGAGAGGGGCACAGAGCGAGCGAGAGAGAGGGGCACAGAGCGAGCGAGAGAGAGGGGCACAGAGCGAGCGAGAGAGAGGGGCACAGAGCGAGCGAGAGAGAGGGGCACAGAGCGAGCGAGAGAGAGGGGCACAGAGCGAGCGAGAGAGAGGGGCACAGAGCGAGCGAGAGAGAGGGGCACAGAGCGAGCGAGAGAGGGAGAGGCCGATCAAGGGAGAGAGAGAGACACACACAGAGTGAGAGAGCGAGAGAAAGGGAGACGTCTAGGGCAAGACAGACCGATAGCAAGAAAGAGAGGGCGAGTGAGAGGGACTGCATGAGAGAGAGAGGGCAAGAGAGAGAGAGAAAGAGGGCAAAAGAGAGAAAGAGACAGGGCAAGAGAGAGAGAGACCGAGAGATGGAGTGAGGGAAGAAATGTACACTTGAAGAAATAAGATATATAAAGCAGGTGAGAATGGACTAAGACTTAACTATGATATTCTCTAAGTCAACTAGGTTTACATAAGAATTAAGGCCACAGAGCAACTGAGAAACTCAGTACACTGAACACTCTAATACTATGAAAATCACAACTATGGATGGCCTGAAGCAGAATGGTGTCATTGAAATTTCAGCGGTCAATGCACTTTTGAAATCACCACACCCTCACAAAAACCTTTTCTGAATCCTTAGGCCAAACTCGGAGATACAATTATTATAGTTGATACCACTTTAAAAATAACATAGCCAAGACTAACTGCACATATAGACTGAATATGTTCACAAGTCTCCCTGTGTTGTATGTTTTTACCAATAGCTAACTCTAGAACTATCAGTGAGAGTGGAGGTTATTGACTGGTAAATAGAGTGTACACTTAGAAAGGTCGCACCCAGATAAGGACACCCAGTAACATTTATCAAACAGACAGCATGACACAGTAGATTTTCTAAATACCAGCAACTGCCTCACAAATACTTAAAGTGCACAAGTTATGTTCATCCAAAATGTGAACCCATTGAGAAATAAAATTCTGTGAGAACTGTGCAGATATTCTATCTTCATTCATGAGTTCAGTGTAAGTTTACAGTATTACCTTCCTAAGCACATGCACTATATAATCCTGGAGTTGGTGTTCATCAAAAATCAGCAGCAGCTTCCTTTCCAATGAACCTACATTCATGGCCAGCTTCGTCTGAACATGCAAACGTTATGCGCCATGTTAAACCACCTCCCGGCACCCACTTGGATACACTGAGATTTTGTGTGTTGGAGTGCGGTTTGACTGAATCCATAATCTCCCTTATGGCGGGGAGAGTCCTGCTACAGGGCCAAGCTAACCCATAATAGCCCAGCAACCAAGCACACCTTACAAAAGGTGCAGAGGAAACAGCAACACAGTGCCCCTAACATTGCATTACAGCTGCAGATGTCACACAGATCAACTCGATTCGGGCTGATACTCCCTCGGGATGTGCTGCAGGGGCTTGAATTAGCATGAATTAAATGAATGGCACTAAATTACCACATGGGATAACTTGGAACTGGGGTTAAAGGAAGGAACTAGAAGTCACTCAGAGGCTACGTAGCAAATACGATCAAACCCCAGTTTATAAACAGGGATATATCCTCAAACAGCTGTGTGCGCGTCAGCCAATGAAACCAGGCCTTTTGGGTAACAAAGCTAACATTTCTTACCAGAACTTGGGGCGGATGTATCCTGGCCCAAGGCTCCAAGGTTCAATCCAAAAAGAATTCCAATAATTCCCGGCAGCCAAATCGTGAGTTTCATCCTGTTCTTCAGCCGCGAGTATTCAATGGTGCAACTGAAATTTCAAAAACCAATGAAGATCACCAAGAATCCTATACATAAAAGGATATGATCAGAAAGCCACATCTACTAAGTTAAACATTTGTCAGCTTATCCACTCGCTGAGTTGGTAGTGCATTCCCACCTCTGAATCAAAAGGCTCAAGCCTCACTTCAGCATGTCATTTAGGTAGACATTTCAGAGCAATGTTAGGTGAGTGCTCAGAAGACACAGTAAACTGAGGTCCCCATCTCCAATTCTGGCCTCTTGCACATCCCAGTTTTCCTTAAACTGGCAGCGTGCCTTCAGTTGCCTGGGGTCCAAGCTCAGGAATTCCCTCACAAAAACAGAAATACCTGGAAAAACTCAGCAGGTCTGGCAGCATCGGCGGAGAACCGCCGTTTTGGATTTCCAGCATCTGCAGTTTTTTGTTTTTATCAGGAATTCCCTCCCCTGTTTCTCTTCCCTCCGTTAGACGCTCCTTGAAACCTACCTCTTGTGACCAAGCTTTGGTCACCTGTCCTATATCTCCTTAACGTGGCTTGGTGTCCAGCTTTGTCTCCTGCGAAGTGCCTTGGTTAAAATTCACCATGCAAATACAAACTGTGTTGTTTAAATGCATGTAAAGAATGCAATGGTGTTACATGGAGAGCAGCAAGTTCTCCCCTTGTCTCTCAATGAAAGAACTGGCCATTTTGTGTGGGCAGAATCTGGCTGTGTCTGCCATATTGCACCAAACAAAGTGACCGCACCTTCAAAACTAACTTATTGACTATGAAGCGCTTGCGATCTCTAGAGGATGCGATTAGGTTTTTCATAAAGTATTAGGTTATTGTGACTTCCCAAGTGCTTCGATCTAAACGGACATGGGTTGTGTATTTTTTAAAGGAACTACACAATTTGCCTGCACTTAAAATTACTCCAATTTATTGTAACTGCTCCAAAATAGCAGCATATATTGACGCTTTGGTAGAAACATTGAAATGAAAATTTTGTTTAAAAATAAGATAGAACCAGAGAAAAGTTACGGCACAGAAAGAGGCCATTCAGCCCATCGTGTCAGCACCGATTGAAAAAACTAGCCGCCCATTCTAATCCCACCTTCCAGCACCCGGTCCGCAGCCTTGCAGGTTACAGCACTTCAGGTGCAGATCCAGGTGCCTTTTAAATGAGTTGAGGGTTTCTGCCTCAGACACCTATCCGGGCAGAGAATTCCAAACACCCACCACCCTCTGAGTGAAAAGGTTTTTCCTCATGTCCCCTCTAATCCTACCAATCACCTTAAATCTATGCCCCCTGTTAAGTGGCCTCTCCACTAGGGGAAACAAAATGAATAATACTTTCCATTTAAATGCCCGGTTCTGATGATTCAATAGAAAAATAAATCTCCTAGTGTGATACTGAACCCCAAAGATCAAGAGGCCCCATTTTGCGCACAGCAAGCTCCCACAAACAGCAATGAGTTAACGACCAGATAATCTGTTTTAGGTAACGGTCGAGGGATAAACATTGGCAAGGAGCCTGGGGAGAACTCCCCTGCTCCCCTTCAAAGTAGCTGCATGGGGTCTTTTACATCAATCCGAAAGGGCAAGGCAGGGCCTCAGAGTGATGTTTCATCCCAAAGACAGCACCACCGACAGTGCAGCATTCCATCTGCGAGTTACTGACCTAGATTTTGCAGCCAGTCACTGGGGTGGGGCTCAACCTCACAACTTGCAGACTCAAAAGTGAGAGTGCCACCCACTGAGCCACAAGGTGACACATTGCAAATGGCTGGATGATTGCGACACCACAGCAATGTGAGTGTGCAGGCAACCTTACACCAATCACCATCTTCAGTCGATGAATGGGGGAAAAAAAACTGTTACCCATTGCAGTTTCTAGCTGTGAAGAGCTGTTACACAATCAATCAGCAGGGAACCCGTTTATAGAGCATTATGGTCCTGTGTCAGAAATCTCTCTTGATCAGTAATCCATCTTGAAATAAAAGCAAAGAACTGCGGATGCTGGAAATCCAAAACAAAAACAGAAACAGAAATACCTGGAAAAACTCAGCAGGTCTGGCAGCATCGGTGGAGAAGAGCACAGTTGACATTTCGAGTCCTCATGACCCTTCAACAGAACTAAGTAAAAATAGGAAAGGGGTGAAATATAAGCTTGTTTAAGGGGGGGGAGGGGTGTGTGTTGTTGGGACAAGCAGCCAGTAATAGGTGGAGATAACCAAAAGATGTCACAGACAAAAGGACAAAGAGGTGTTGAAGGTGGTGATATTATCTAAAGGAATGTGCTAATTAAGAGTAGAAAGCAGGACAGACAAGGTACAGATAGCTCTAGTGGGGGTGGGGTTAAGGAATACTAAAAGGGCTAAAAGGTAGAGATGAACGATGGGTGGAAATACATTTAAAAATAATGGTAATAGGTGGGAAAAGAAAAATCTATATAAATTATTGGAAAAAACAAAAAGGAGGGGGAAGAAACGGAAAGGGGGTGGAGATGGAGGAGAGAGTTCAAGATCTAAAATTGTTGAACTCAATATTCAGTCCGGAAGGCTGTAAAGTGCCTAGTCGGAAGATGAGGTGCTGTTCTTCCAGTTTGCGTTGAGCTTCACTGGAACAATGCAGCAAGCCAAGGACAGACATGTGGGCAAGAGAGCGGGGTGGAGTGTTGAAATGGCAAGCGACAGGGAGGTCTGGGTAATGCTTGTGGACAGACTGAAGGTGTTCTGCAAAGCGGTCACCCAGTCTGCGTTTGGTCTCTCCAATGTAGAGGAAACCACATTGGGAGCAACGAATGCAGTAGACTAAGTTGAGGGAAGTGCAAGTGAAATGCTGCTTCACTTGAAAGGAGTGTTTGGGCCCTTGGACAGTGAGGAGAGAGGAAGTGAAAGGGCAGGTGTTGAATCTTCTGCGGTTGCATGGGAAAGGGGTTGCAGGTGCAGTGGGAGGGGGTTGAGGAGTAGGGGGTGTTGGGGGAGTGGACCAGAGTGTCACGGAGGGAACGATCCCTACGGAATGCTGCCAGGGCGGGGTGAAGGGAAGATGTGTTTGGTGATGGCATCATGCTGGAGTTGGCGGAAATGGCAGAGGTTGATCCTTTGAATGCGGAGGCTGATGGGGTGATAAGTGAGGACAAGGGGGACCCTATCATGTTTCTGGGAGGGAGAAGAAGGTGTGAGAGCGGATGCGCGGGAGATGGGCCGGACACGGTTGAGGGCCCTGTCAACCACCATGGGTGGAAAACCTCGGTTAAGGAAGAAGGAGGACATGTCAGAGGAACTGTTTTTGAAAGTAGCGTCATCAGAACAGATGCGACGGAGGCGAAGGAACTGAGAGAATGGGATGGAGTCCTTACAGGAAGCGGGGTGTGAGGAGCTGTAGTCGCGGTAGCTGTGGGAGTCGGTAGGCTTGTAATGGATATTGGTGGACAGTCCATCACCAGAAATTGAGACAGAGAGGTCAAGGAAAGGAAGGGAAATGTCAGAGATGGGCCATGTGAAAATGATGGAGAGGTGGAGATTGGAAGCAAAATTAATAAATTTTTCCAGGTCCCGACAAGAGCATGAAGCAGCACCGAAGTAATCATCGATGTACCGGAGAAAGAGTTGTGGGAGGGGGCCGGAGTAGGACTGGAACAAGGAATGTTCCACATACCCCATAAAGAGACAGGCATAGCAGGGGTCCATGCGGGTACCCATAGCCACACCTTTTATTTGGAGGAAGTGAGAGGAGTTAAAGGAGAAATTGTTCAGTATGAGAACAAGTTCAGCCAGACGGAGGAGAGTAGTGGTGGATGGGGATTGTTTGGGCCTCTGTTCGAGGAAGAAGCGGAGAGCCCTCAGACCATCCCGGTGGGGGATGGAGGTATAGAGGGACTGGACGTCCATGGTGAAGAGGAGGCGGTTGGGGCCAGAGAACTGGAAATTATTGATGTGACGTAAGGTGTCAGAGGAATCAGGGATGTAGGTGGGAAGGGACTGGACAAGGGGAGAGAGAAGGGAGTCAACATAGCGAGAAATGAGTTCCATGGGGCAGGAACAGGCTGACACAATCGGTCTGACGGGATAGTCCTGTTTGTGGATTTTGGGTAGGAGGTAGAAGCGGGCCATCCGAGGTTGGGCGACTATCAGGTTGGAAGCTGTGGAAGGAAGATCTCCAGAGGAGATGAGGTCAGTGACAGTCTTGGAAACAATGGCTTGATGTTCAGTGGTGGGGTCATGGTCCAGGGATAGGTAGGAAGAAGTGTCTGCGAGTTGACGCTCAGCCTCCGCGAGGTAGAGGTCAGTGCGCCAGACAACAACAGCACCACCCTTGTCAGCAGGTTTGATGACAATGTTAGGGTTGGACCTGAGAGAACGGAGTGCAGTAAATTCAGAGAGAGACAGATTAGAATGGGTGAGAGGAGCAGAGAAATTGAGATTACAGATTTTTCTTTTCCCACCTATTACCATTATTTTTAAATGTATTTCCACCCATTGTTCATCTCTACCTTTTAGCCCTTTTAGTATCCCTTAACCCCAGCCCCACTAGAGCTATCTGTACCTTGTCTGTCCTGCTTTCTACTCATAATTAGCACATTCCTTTAGATAATATCACCACCTTCAACACCTCTTTGTCCTTTTGTCTGTGACATATTTTGGTTATCTCCACCTATTACTGGCTGCTTGACCCAACAACACACCCCCACCCCCCTTAAACCTGCTTATATTTCACCCCTTTCCAATTTTTACTTAGTTCTGTTGAAGGGTCATGAGGAATCGAAACGTCAGCTGTGTTCCTCTCCGCCGATGCTGCCAGACCTGCTGAGTTTTTCTAGGTATTTCTGTTTTTGTTTTGTCATCCATCTTGAAATACTAGGTTCAGCACCCAACAGGACTTTCATTCCTCCACCTGGTATTATTCACTGTTCAATCAAGCATCAGTGAAAACATACTGTAGTCAACAACTTCATCCTTCCTCTGCCCTTAGACTATTCTTACATTTTTCCCTAGAAAGTCAGGAAAAGTCTACAGAAAGCTCGGGTTAATAAAGAGTTCACTTTGCAGCTAGACTCCAGTGTAAAATCAAATCACAACAGATTGCTCCCTTCAATCAGAATTTATGCATCAGATGCAAACACATAACACTCCCTGTTTGCAGAGGGAAGGACTATTTTCTGCCTTGGTTCCCCACTTGATGTTTGAACTTTGAATCTTGACTCAGTCTTTGAAACACACAGTAGCTGCGGCTAAGACTTTAATTACCCTTTAAACTGGCGGAGAACTTTTCAAGTGCTGGCAACATGCACAAACATTAGCTCATTAATACACAAAAGTGTGTCCCTTTATCTTACGCTGTGCCGTTAATCATCTTCAGGATACTCTGCTTTAAATTACTCTAATACGAGTTACTCCCGTTTCACTCTTCATTTCCCAACCAATTACTCTCCCTCAAATTCACAACTCTCCACCTTAACCCCCCCTTCAATCACATCAGCTCTAGGCCTCTCCCTCCCAGCCCCGGTCACTCTTACCCCAATTCCCCCTCTCCCCAGGATTGTTTATTCCCTCCTCCCAAAGGGGGTTAATTTACCCCTCTATTCTAGGTTTATTCACTCTTTCCCCTCCACCCAAGGTTAGTCTCTCTCTCTTCCCACAACCCCCCACGGGGTTTATTCTCTCTCCCCGCCCCCACCCCCTGCCAGATTACTCACTCCCCACTGGGTTTATTCTCGCACTCTTTCTCTCCCCAGGTTTATTCTCTCTCTCTCTCCCCAGGTTTATTCTCTCTCTCTCTCCCCAGGTTTATTCTCTCTCTCTCTCTCCCCAGGTTTATTCTTTCTCTCCCTCCCCAGGTTTATTCTCTCTCTCTCTCTCCCCAGGTTTATTCTCTCTCTCTCTCTCCCAGGTTTATTCTCTCTCTCTCTCTCCCCAGGTTTATTCTCTCTCTCTCTCTCCCCAGGTTTATTCTCTCTCTCTCTCCCCCCAGGTTTATTCTCTCTCTCTCTCTCCCCAGGTTTATTCTCTCTCTCTCTCTCCCCAGGTTTATTCTCTCTCTCCCCCGCCCAGGTTTATTCTCTCTCTCCCCCGCCCAGGTTTATTCTCTCTCTCCCCCGCCCAGGTTTATTCTTTCTCTCCCCCGCCCAGGTTTATTCTTTCTCTCCCCCGCCCAGGTTTATTCTTTCTCTCCCCCGCCCAGGTTTATTCTTTCTCTCCCCCGCCCAGGTTTATTCTTTCTCTCCCCCGCCCAGGTTTATTTTTTCTCTCCCCCGCCCAGGTTTATTCTTTCTCTCCCCCGTCCAGGTTTATTCTTTCTCTCCCCCGCCCAGGTTTATTCTTTCTCTCCCCCGCCCAGGTTTATTCTTTCTCTCCCCCGCCCAGGTTTATTCTTTCTCTCCCCCGCCCAGGTTTATTCTTTCTCTCCCCCGCCCAGGTTTATTCTTTCTCTCCCCCGCCCAGGTTTATTCTTTCTCTCCCCCGCCCAGGTTTATTCTTTCTCTCCCCCGCCCAGGTTTATTCTTTCTCTCCCCCGCCCAGGTTTATTCTTTCTCTCCCCCGCCCAGGTTTATTCT